>NC_028351.1:35562686-35607935 GCF_000741045.1 Vigna radiata var. radiata
ATCTGGTGGTGCTGAGCTTCACCTTAGCATTCAATTTCCTTCTTCCGATGAGAGTGTAGGTTATCCATTCAACAAAGATGTTTTCCAAGAAGCATCAAGAAGCTAAATTTTCTAACATGTAAAGTGACCTATGAATTAGAGTTCGTGTAAACTAATCTTTATCTTATCATATAATTTGAAAATGAATAATGGAATATTTTTTACTTAACACAAGATTTGGTATTAGAAAGCTAAAAAAGTGGAAAGTAGAAAGGTATTAAAAGAATTAACTGTAAAAATTAATTTCATTAAATATAATTTCAATCATATATTTTAAATGTATGATCAGAATTTATTTCTTTCACATCTGACACTTGTTCATGTTTCCGTATATTATTGTGAAATTGAAATTGAAATATTTTATCTCTTTACCCAACAAATAAATATAAGAGGTCTTCTCCTTTCAAATATAAAATTGTATGAAATGTTTTAGTAAAAAAAAATTGAACAATTAGAGTTTTAAAAGGGAAGATTATGTGGTAAGGATGAGGGACAAATCATGTTTTTGAAAAAAAATTCCACTCTTTCGGAAAGTTTTTTTTTTCGTGTGAAATGTAAAATATGTGAAAAATAAACAGAAGCTTTGAAAAGTAAAAATCATAGTAAACCAGAAATTGTATATACACATGCATTTTACACAAATAACTTCTTAAAACAATTGATAATGAAAACAAAATTTACAAAAAAGAATAAAAAAATATCTTTATAAGTTAGGGATTTGTATGAGTTGTATATTTATTATTCTTTCTACCGCTTAGATTATTGCACCTTTATTATCAAGCCAATTCTTAAATTTTAAGCAGTCTTTCTTCATATGTATCCTTTCTTTTTAAAAAAGAAACAGCTGGACTCCTTCTTAATAACTGTCTTAGCAGGAATCTTTCCCTTCACATTAACTTGGTTCTTCTTATTCTCAAAAGAAGTATTCAATTTCACCCTCTCCCCTTCTTCTATTAATAGCCTTTCTTCTTCTTGAAAACACATGGTCAATAATTCATTAATAGACCATTTATCTTTATGTGTGTTGTAAGAGATTTTGAAGGGGGCATAATGGTGAGGCAAAGTGCACAAAATATAGTGTACCAGGAAAGAATTAGACATGGTAACTTCCAAAGCTTTTAGTTGTGCAACAATGTCCCTAATGCGCATGATATGATCACGCACTCCCTTAATTCCAGTGAGCTTTAAGGATGAAAACTGCATTATAAGGGTGCTGGCAAAGGATTTATTGGATGTCGGAAACTGCTCATCAAGAGCCCTTAGTAAATCTTTGACATTCTCATACTGGTCAACTGAACCCCGGATACCAGCGAAAATATTGGTTTTTATGAACGTAACGGAGAGACGATTTGACCTCTCCCATTTTTCATAAAGATCAATGTCATCTTGAGTGTTGGTCTCATTAATACTTGATGGTTCTGGTTTTCTAATAGCATAGTCAATGTCCATCCAGCCTAAATGAAGAAGAACTCTTTCCTTCCAAATCTTATAATTATCTCCTTTCAACTTGGGAATACCACACTTGATATCAGAAAAAGTCACAGATTGAGAAACTGCAAATTCAAAATTACATGCTTATTATATATTTTGAGACTAAAAATAAATGTCATGTTTTACCAATGTAAACATGTCTTTACCAATGAGTTTATTAACATAAAACTTGCCTGTGGGCTAAAGTCTTACTCAATTAAACTCATTATCTTAATGATAAAACTATCAAATTATATGTCATGTTTCACCAATGCAAAACATGTCTTTACCAATGAGTCTATTAACATAAAACGTACCTGTGGGCTAAAGTTTTACTCAATTAGACTCATTCTCTTAATGATGAAATTATCAAATTATATTTCATATTTCACCAATGCAAAACATGTCTTTACCAATGAGTCTATTAACATAAAACTTGCCTGTGGGCTAAAGTTTTACTTAATTAGACTCATTTTCTTAATGATAAAATTATCAAATTATATGTCATGTTTCACCAATGCAAAACATGTCTTTACCAATGAGTCTATTAACATAAAACTTGTCTGTGGGCTAAAGTCTTACTCAATTAGACTCATTTTCTTAATGATAAAACTATCAAATTATGTTCCTTTTCTTAATTCCTATGGGTAAATTAAGAAATATAATTTAATATTTTATCCTAATTAATCATATAAATATGAAAAAAAATTGTGGGTAGATTTTATCATATTAAATATAATTATTTACAACTAATGTTTCTCATGTAGCAAAACTCTATATACAATTTTAATTGATTAAAGATATTGTGACTACTCTTTAATCTATTAACACTATATTACTACTAAAACATTAATAATATATAAATATTTACATAAAATTCTTAATATGTAAATATATTAATAATAATGCATATTTAATTTGCACATATAACAACAAATATATCCATACAAATAATACCCAAAAAAATATATATAATTATTAATCAAAAAACATTTAAACATATATATATATATATATATATATCACGTTCAAGGATTAATTACCTTTTACCAAGCCTACAAATTTTCCTAGAGGGAAAGATGATGGGAGACACGATGGTGTGTTTTCTAAATAGAAGAGTAGGCTTAAGTGATCAAAACTAAGAGTAACTCATTCCTTATACATAGAGTCTAACCATCACAAGTTCAAAATAATGGATTGGACTTTACCTTTAATCAATATAATAACTTCTTCATAACCTCTCTATACTGTTAAAAACAGATAAAAATATTGGCTTAATGGATTTATGTTCCTTAAAAATAGAAATTTAAAATGCTATAATATTTATTTTATAATTAAAATAATTCTAACAACTTCATCTTCTAAGATTTTCCAAAACTTTTTTAATTTTAAAATTTTATAATTTATCCAAACATTAAAAATAACAAAAGTATGAAACCCCTTCTCACTAACAGTATTTTGATAAAAAGAAAATATATTTGTATGCAATATTATTAGGTAATTTATATTTGAATTCTTAAATATTTATGTATTAGGAGTAAAAATATTTATAAATTTTATATATTTTTTGTATTTATGAGTAAAAAAAACATTTATATGTAATACAGTATATTATAATTTTTTTTTCATAATTTGATAAACCATAAAATGGGTTGGACTAGTTCTATTTTTTTTTCTTTTTATGTATTTAAAGAAGCTTTCAAACATTTTTTGGTCGTCTCTCATTTAATTTTAGCTCCTAAATTACGTTTCTTTTTTTTTTTAAAAAAAAAGATACAAAATATGTTACTGATTTTGACAACTCAATCTGATTTTATATTATAGAAAATTTAAACTTTGATATAGGTTCATCTCTACTTCTGCCATGTCACCATCATCAATTGGAACAACTTCTCTTTTACTTTGAATCATTATTGCTTATCTATCTCCACACTAAAAATCAAAATTGGTTTCATTTCTCTTGGAGTTTGATTTTCATTATTTTCAATTGAGTGTTTCACATCCAAATACACATATATTAATTATATTCTCATCTTGAAGTCAAATTATGATATATCATACGAACACTTCAACAAATTTATTTGCTTTATAACTTCATAAAATAGTTCTAAGCTTAATAATTTGATGGATGATTTAATCTAAACTTTTTTTTTATCAAATGTTAGAAAGGTCTTAAAAATTGCTTCTTCACTTACTTAAATGCTTTTAGTCAACCTTATATCTTTCTCAAATTTATCTATCATCAATAACTGAAATTCACAATTTACTCATTTTTAAAGTCTTAATTTGAAAAATAAATCTTTATATTTACATATTTTCATAAGTTGATTATTCTTAATTATATGCATATGTACCTACAAAATTTCAATATCTTCATTATATCATATTTACGAAATTTGATTCAATGGTATAGTATAAAATGATTTAGGTTAAATCATATCATTTGTTTCAGTTTTTTTGGAGAGATATCAAATTAGTCCTTTTTTTATACATCTCAGTTTGTTTCTTATTTTAGAAAATTTGATGCAATCAAGTCTTTTAAATTAGTATTGTACTAACAACGTTAAAGGGATATCATGTGTTAGTTCATAGATTTTTTAATTTTTCAATTTATTTTTTCAATTTTTAAATTTTCTTTTAAAGGTAAAAAATTATTTCATGTCAAACTAATGTCGGATAACATAACAATAATAATTTCACGTGTATATGTATCATTGTTTTAGTCACATGTTAGTCCCAGTATCTTTATTTTATCTAAATTTAATTCCATTTTTTTTTTTAAAAATCAATCAATTTTTCATTTCTCTTTAAATTAAAATCAAATTTAATTTTTATATAAATGTTATATAAATATTTTTATTAAATTTGATATTTTTATTAAATTTTTTTAACAATATTAAGTTTATTTATATTTATTTTATTTTGAATTTTATTTAAAATTGTTTTTAAATTTTAAATTTGTTTGTTTTAAATTTTTATAAAACTATTTTCAAATTTTACATTTATATTTATAAAATTGTTTTCAAAGGACTTGTTCTCTTGATCAAACTTTTTTTAACAAGAAATGTTAAGTTTTTTCTAAACCATATGGAATTGTGTCAGTTTTTTCTCTATATATTATATATTTTTATCTTTTTAAATTATTGTCCCTTTCAAAAATTATTTCTTAGTTTCAAATTGATGTATATTTTAAAGTTATTATTCTTTCCTACACGTTATACAGCTTAGATTATTCCAACACATAAGATAAAAAACTTGAATGTGAGGGGTTGGCCTAACAATGATATTTGAGTGAGTGACTGTTAAGTGAATGGTTAAGACTCTGTCAAACAATGAGTTCGGTTTTTAAAGTCAAGACAGAGATAATACATTTAATGTGAACTTGACTATTTATACTCTTTAAATTAGATTATAATATTAATTTTCTTATAAAATAATTCTTGGTTGTCAGAAAAAGGAAGTTAAATAAAATAATTAAAAGTGATTTAAGGAGTCAGTAAATTCAAAAAATTATTTTGATAAATAAAGTTAACAATTTGTTTAAATAGATTATTGTCGTTTATTACATGAGGAAAATCAATAACTCGATCTCTAAAATAGTTTTGTTTATGATTGATGTGTGGTGTTCTAATTTTGTAATCCATATATGACTTTAAAAGTCTTTTTGATTTCATTTTCTGCATTTCCTTGTCATAATTTGATAAACCATGAAATGGGTTGGACTAGTTCTATTTTTTTTTCTTTTTATGTTATTAATCTCCTTAATTTTCTAACTTATAAAATGGACAAGCCTTCCATACATTTTTTGGTCGTCTCTCTAATTAAATTTTAGCACCTAAATTACGTTTCCTCTTCTCTATTAAATTGGTAGACTTAAAAAAAATACAAAATATTTTACTGTTTTTGACAACTCAATTTGATTTTATACTACAGAAAATTTAAATTATTTACTAATATTGCTGGATCTGAAACCGGGCTTTTTTGTGTTTTCAGATAGATTTTTTATTCTAGTTATAAAAAACATTCAAGTCACTACATAAATTTTGTCACTTTGTCACTTTTCAAAATATGGATACTCTAAATTCCTATTAAAATATTAAACAATAACAGAAAAAAAAAAAAAAAAAAAAACTTGTTAGATATAAAGCGTAAACATAAAAAGGCATTACAGCAGTATATATAGGTTATTTCCTATGCATAACCCGTAAGCACTTTTTTTTATAATGAAACAAAAAGCACTTGTTAAAATGAATTCCTTCCTTCTGATTATCGTCTTTGTTCATCTTTGTTGGGTTTCTCTAAGTGTGAGCGTAGAGACAATGTGCATTGGAAGTGAGAGAGAGATACTATTGAAGTTGAAGCATGATCTCATTGATCCTTCAAATAGACTTTCTTCTTGGAATGTTTCTCTCAATCCCAATTGTTGCCACTGGTATGGAGTTCTCTGCAACAACATCACATCTCATGTTGCAGAGCTTCACCTCACCACTCCATATCCTCTTTACGATGAGATCCTAGATGATGTTGTTTATGACGAAGCATACGAAGAGTACAATAGAAGGGCATTCAGTGGAGAGATAAATCCTTGTTTGGTTGATTTGAAGCATTTGAATTACTTGGATTTCAGCGGCAATCAATTTTATGAGAAGTCATTTCCTTCTTTCATAGCAACAATGACTTCCTTAACTCACCTCAACCTTTCTAATGCTGGATTCACGGGGAACATTCCTCCTCAGATTGGAAATCTCTCCAATTTACTGTATCTTGATTTAAGTGATGCTGCCAGTGGAAGAATTCCTCCTCAGATAAGAAATCTCTCCAACTTGCTCCACCTCGACCTCGGAGGATATTATGATTATGAAGATGTTGATTGGCTGTCAAGTCTTTCCAAGCTTTGTTATCTTGACTTGGAGAACACTAATCCACTTGTAGGAGGTATGTCATTTCCTTCTTTTCTTGGCTCAATGACCAACTTAATTCACTTGGACCTCTCTTATTCTGGATTTATGGGCAACATTCCTCCCCAGATTGGTAATCTTTCCAATTTGGCTTATCTAGATTTAAGTTATGCTGCTAATGGAATTATTCCCTCTCAAATTGGGAATCTCTCCAACTTGCTTTACCTTGATCTTCAAAGTGGTTATTCTATTGAGAACACTTTGTTTGTTAGAAATGTTGATTGGTTATCAAGTCTTTCAAAACTTGGATATCTTGATTTGAGAGGTGCAAACCTATCCCAATCATTTCAATTGCTTCATACCCTCCAACTTCTTTCTTCTTTGAAGCACTTACATTTGTCAGGATGTACACTCTCTTCGTATAATCAACCATCCTTTGTTAACTTTTCGTCTCTCATCACTCTTGATCTTTCCTATATTTCTTATCATTCTACAATTTCTTTTATTCCAAAGTGGGTATTTGGACTCAAAAAACTTGTTTCTCTTTTCTTAGATAATAACTACTTTGAAGGTCCAATTCCCGATGGTATTCGAAACCTCACACTTCTTGAAAATCTTGATTTGCGTGGAAATTCATTATCATCTTCTATACCTCATTGGCTTTTTGGTGTTCTTTCTCATCTCAAGTTCTTGGACCTATCAAGTAACAACTTACAAGGAGTTATTCCTGATGCCTTAGGGAGCTTGACTTCTCTAATTGCACTTTATATGGAAGAAAATCAACTCAAAGGTCCAATCCCAACTTCTTTAGGAAAGGTGACCTCTCTAGTTACACTTGATTTATCATACAATCAACTTTCAGGCAATCTAACACTAGATTATTATGGCAACAACGTTGGTGGTGAACATCCAAAATTACATGGAAAAATTTCATCACTGAGAGTTCTTAGGTTGTCCTCAAATCAACTTGGTGGAAATCCATTTAAAAGTCTTGGATCACTCTCTAAGTTGTTATACCTTGACATTGATGACAATAATTTTCAAGGAGTTGTCAATGAAAGTCATCTTGAAAATCTTATATGCTTGAGATCGTTTCATGCATCAGGAAACAAATTGACTTTAAAAGTAGATCGTAATTGGCATCCTACTTTCCAACTTACCAATCTTGATATGAGCTCTTGGCAATTAGGTCCTAATTTTCCATCATGGACTCACTCACAAAATGAACTTCTATATTTGAAGATGTCTAATACAGGGATTCTAGATTATATTCCACCTTATTTCTGGGAGGCTTGTTATTCTCTTGAATATTTAAACTTCTCTAATAACTATATTCATGGTAAGATTGAAAATTCATTGTCAAATCCAATATTATTTGAGATTGTTGATCTAAGCTCAAATCACTTGCATGGAAAGTTACCGATTTTTTCTAGTCAGGTTGGATGGCTAGATCTCTCAGATAATTCATTTTCTTCCATGAATGATTTCTTATGTCGCAAGAAAATTAAGAAATTTAATTTGTATTATCTCAATCTTGCTTTGAATAACTTATCGGGAAAAATTCCTGATTGTTGGATAAAGTGGCCATATTTGTTAAATGTAAATCTACAGAGCAACCTTTTTGTTGGGAACATGCCCTTATCCATGGGCTCTTTAGTTTGGTTACAGTCTTTGAACATCCGTAACAACTCATTATCAGGAATATTTCCTATTGCTTTGAAGAAGAACAACAAATTGATATCCTTGGACATTGGAGAAAATAATCTTTCGGGAACTATTCCAACATGGATTGGAGAAAAGTTGCCAGAAATAAAAATTCTTCGCCTTCGATCAAACAATTTTTCAGGTCATATTCCAAATGGCATATGTGATATGATATTTCTTCAGGATTTTGACCTTGCACAAAATAGTTTGTCTGGAAATATTCCAAATTGTTTAAACAACTTTAGTGCCATGTTCAAAAAAAACAAAAGTACATATTCAACTATTGATACCAATGAGGTGATTCCGGATGTAATCAGTATTATCATATGGACAAAAGGAAGGGCTTTATTGTATAAGAGTATTCTTGGCTTGGTGACAAATGTTGATCTTTCTAATAATAAGTTATCAGGAGAGATACCTAGAGAAATTACATATCTAGATGGTTTGATATATTTGAATTTATCTAGGAATCAATTGTCTGGCCAAATTCCACCAAGTATTGACAATATGAGATCATTAGAATCCATTGATCTATCGAGGAATCAATTATCAGGAAAAATCCCTCCAACCATATCAAATTTGAGCTTTCTCAACAACCTAGATTTATCTCATAACCATTTAGAGGGGGAAATTCCAACGGGCACTCAAATTCAAAGCTTTGAAACATCAGACTTTGTTGGAAATAATTTATGTGGTCCACCCCTACCCATCAATTGTAGTTCCAACCAGGAAATTCCATATGTTGACCGCTCGAAAACAGAAAATGGTGGGCATGGAGTGAATTGGTTCTTAGTGAGCTTCACAATTGGATTTATTGTGGGATTTTGGATAGTTATTGCTCCTTTGTTAATTTATAGATCATGGAGGTATGCATATTTTTCCTTCCTCGATAACATGTTCTATAAAGTACGATCATATTGGTGATTGTTGATTTGTAATGTAGCACTATTGTTTTATTTGACATTCATCTATCTATCTCTGTATGAATGTGTGGTCTACATTTATGTTTGTGTTAACATGTTTTTGTATTTTCTTCATCTTAAAATGCCAAAAAGTTTATGTTTTTCGTGTTTCTTAATTGCAGTATTAGTATGTCGTGTTTCGGTATTATTTTAATGATCTAATTCTTATTTTATTCTCTTTCTTTTCTCGTACCATGGTTAAATGTATTTTCTTCTAATAGTTCTACTAGAATAAAATGCAATAGATATATTTTGTCTCTGCTATTGTTTTTAGGATGCACATATCATCATCATTATTTTAGGATATCCTATTAGGTCACATTTTTTATTAAACAAATTTAGGAAAAGTTGCTTATCTTTTATAAAATTCTAAAAAAAAAATAGAAAACCTTATATTTCTTAAAAGAAAATAGCACAGTCTAAAATAAATTTATAAATTTGCTAGTTTTTTTTGTCAACATTGTTGTTAGTTGTGTGGGCCACAACTTATGCTTGCAGGGCTGTATCAATTTTGACACGGCGTTTTCTATTTGTAGGTTTATAAGTTTATATACTCATACAAGAAAATTTCCATTTTATCCTTTTTAGTACAATTTAAATTATGTGATTGATCGTTCTGATAGAAATGATTTCTTAATTTGACAAAGGAAAAAAAAAAATTATAACAATGGATATCTATCTATATATACATAGATTAAAAAAATACATATAAATAGAAAATATAATAAAAATATAAATAGTGCCTCTTATCTTTAACCAATTATTTGCTAAAATTTAATTATAGGGGTAAAAGCTGTAACTTGTTTTCAATATTCAGCATCTTGATTAAATTAACACTTCGCAACTTCTGAGTCTCTTTGTTGAATCACATGTTTTTTTCTAGAAAATAGGTGAACTAATTCTTTTCTTTAGAACTATATTGGAAAATTTCTTGATCCATATGACTCAATTGTTTCCATATTTTACTTCTACATAAAAACTCTGACTATGTATATATATAAAAAAAATACTTTTGAATTGCGTAATTCAAAGTATAAAAAATATCAAATTGTATATGGTTCAAAAGTAATTTAATAAAGACAATCTCATACTTAGGTAGTATGATTTGAACTCTTTTATTTTTTAATTTTGTAACATTAGCACATATTTGTCTTTTTAATTAGTTTTATATATTTTTATTTTAAAGAAAACCAAACATACAAAGATATAGTGGTAATTTTATAAATTTTAAGAACTTATTAGCCCCAATTGCACGGGAACCGAAGCTATATACCCATTTGGTATCGATTATTAAAAAGTCGAGGCTAAAAAGTAAGAAATTTTCAAAATTTTTTTAAATTTCACTTTTTTTTAATTATTTTATATGGGAAAGGAAATTTGGTTTCGATTATCAAATAATCGAAATCATACACCCTTTTCTGCCTCGGTTACCCACCAATTAAGGTCAATAGGTATATGAAATTTTCAAAATTCCTGCTATTCTTTTAATTATTTTATCTTAAGGAGAAAACTTTTTTGCTTCGGTTCTCAAATAATTGAAGTAACACACATCCTTTTTCTACTTTGTGAATTTTTAAAATTTTCATTATTTTTTTAATTATTTTATTTATAGGTAGAGATTTGGCATAATTTTCTATTTCAATTCTCCAACAATCAAGGTAGAAAGATGTGTGAAAATTTTCAAAATTTTAAAAATATTTGATTTCGGTTTCTTTAAGAATCAAGGCCAAATATTCTATTTTTCCTTGGTTCTTGTAAGAATTGAAACTATACATCATGTTCTACTTTAGTTGTTAAAGAATCGAGATCAAAATGTGTCAAAAAAATTTCAAAATTTTAACAGTATTTCACTAAAAATAAAACATGTATTATATACAATCAAATTCTATCAAATGTAAAATTTGGCGGTAATAACTTTCTTCGATGAACTGAAATTTGTTAGTAAAAATGCAATTAGTAAACATTCAATTAGTAAAACCACTTCATCTTCATTCCCATCACTTTGTTTTTGTCAATTTTTGTGTTCTCCTAGGAATAACTAATCTTTAAGGTGACGGATTTTCATCAAATGTTTTAGGAGTCTCGAAATATATAGTATAAACATTTTTGGAATGACAAATATATAAACTATATTAAAAAATATTAAAATTTAAAAAAAAAAATAGTTTAGATTATATATAAATATAAAAAAAAAATAGGGGGAAGAGGGCCAAGGTTCTCTATGTCACATCTAAAGTCTGCCTCTGCCTCTCTATTCATTAGTATTGAATATAATATATTCAACTAGAATATTTGGATTTTTAACGATGAAGGATAATTTTATATCACCAAACCTTCCTGAACTATCAAACAATCTATAACTCTTAATCAAGATTTTATTGAATAACATCAGTTGAATTTAATTCCACCATCTTAAGTAATATTACCTTATATGTTTTGAAAATAAAAGAAAAGAGTGGAAGAAGAATAATCTGTGTAAGTTGCTATTCTTCAGCCCGAAAATATTCTTAGGACCATAAAGAAAGAAAATGCAGACAAAATGAGAAAGACTTTTGAGGTAAATATTGTGTTGACGTAGAATTTAAAAAAGCTTTTCACGCTTCTTTTTAGGTTTCTCTATTTTTTTTACACCTAAAATCACGTTGCTTCTCGTCAATTTTCTAACCCATATAATGGGAGCATAGCTTTAAAATTAAAGCATATAAGATAATGAATTATTTTTTTCAAAATGCAAGAGTGTCCCTCCTCCTAGCACACAAAAAATCAAAGAGTCTGCATAGAAAAGTTATGAGACCATAAAACAAATATTTTACACTTTATTCATTTTTTGTGTAAAAAATTGTAAATTTAACTTCACATTCAGTTAAAAATAGACAATGAAGGAATTTATCTCAGTTGATTGAAACGTATTTGAAAATAAAATAAAAAGTGTGGAAGAAGAATGTTAGTCTCTGTAGGTTCTTATTGTTTAGCTCCAAACAGGCAGAAAAAAAAAAGACAAAAATTCACACTTCCTCTCTCTTTAGTAATTTTTAGCAGCTAAAGTGAGTTGCTCCTGGTCAATTAGGTTGATACAAATTACGTTACTGATTTGGACATGTAAATTCAATTTTATAAATTTAGCATATAAAAATTAAACTGTTAGATAGATAGCGTAATACAAACTTTCAGGGGAGAAGCTCAAGGGAGAAGAAAAAAAAATTCAGCCTGTTCTATGTTTCTTCTCTTTTTAAAAGAAAAATATTACTTTAGGTATGTTCTTCTCACTGTCGAATGAGCTTATGTCTTGCTAGATAAAAAAAGACTTACTGGCCGAGGTGGATTTGTGATTTGAGAGAATCTTAGAAAAGTTTTCCAATTTATTTCAAGCGTTCAATTCTCTACAAAAATTCAAAAAAAAAAAAAGCTAATTACTTCTATTTTTATAATAAGACATTTACATCTAATTTTTATAATGAAATAAACACAAAATGCATGGCAGAAAGATAAATAAGATGTTTTAACAAATATAAAAAATAAGTAATTATCGCATTTATAATTTCTTCTACAAAACAAGTTAAATAATATAAAAATGTAAACAGAAGCATAGAAGAAATTCTTTACCTATTTTTTCTTTGGAGTATTTAAGAAGTGTTTCAAAGGGTGCATAAGAAATTCAAATATGAAATTGGGAGTCTTACATTTAATGAAAATGAAGGAAAAAAATAATATATAAAATAATATTTATAAACTTTCTTAATATATAAACAGAGGAGGAAAAACTGAAAAGGCATTATAACTTAATAGCCTCCCCCAAGCTTGAGTGTGTATGCAGAACATATTTTAAAGTCAGACGATTGAATGAGCAGAAGATTAAAGTCAGAGGAACAAAACTCTTGTCCATTATGTGTTCTTATTACTTTGATGCCTCTGTTAAACTGATTCTTTATTAACACAAAATTATTCATCAAGTTTCTAGTCTCACCTTTATTTTTCATTGGATAGATCCACGTATGTCTTGTATAGTCATCCACGATAGAGAGAAAAAACCTGTGACCATACTAAAAGGACCTCAAATGTATGTCTATGTGCACAAGATAAAAAATATCATTACTGCTAGTCTGACAAAGAGGAAAGGAGAGTCTGTGTTGTTTTGCTAAGTGACATGGAGCGCAAACATTAGTACTATTAAAACATATATCATCATAACTTTTGGATAATTGTTCAAGAATCTTATTTGAGGGGTGTCCCAGTCTACAATGCCTGAGATCAAGAGAATCAACATGTTTAAAAGTATCATCGTTATGCACAAGAAATATAGCATTTTTCAAGCAGCTAGTCAAATGGTAAAGGTGGCCTTTGAACAGATATAAATTTAATGTGAATTCAGGTATACTTAGTACTGATGTATGGTAATTTGATCAGTTAATTGAACATCAATGAAGGCTTATTTTCGAGGGCTTATTGTCCTTCGGTAATGCCTGTGATGCTTTTTCATATGCGCACCACATCTTCATTTAGCCTTTCTTTGGATATTTCTAAGGGCCTTTTGTCCTTCCGTAATGCTTGCGATGCCTCTTTATATGTTAGGATTTAATATATGTTAAGATTTAATATCTTGTTAGGATTTAATATATGTTAAGATTTAATATCTTGTTAGGTTTTAAGATCTTGTTTGTTATTATTTTTGTTTGTTATTATTCTTTGTATATTGCTGATAGATTAGATAGTTATAACTAATTCTTTTATAATCATAATGTATAAATATTTGTATCTGCATTACGCAGAATTAAAATAATACACAGATCATTCTTTGTTTCTCTGTTTTTCCTCTCAGCATGATTCTCATTATTTAAGATGGTATCAGAGCTCTTCAATTGAAGAGTTCTGCTGTGCCTCTGATCTTCATTCGATGCTTTCTCCTTCTTGATTTCTTTGTGTTTTTTACCAAACCAACTCATGGCTGTCATTGATCATTACCACACGATTGAAAATTGTTACAAAAAGAATGACTATCCATTAGGATCTTCAGGATTCTCCTACAACAAAGGGATAAGAGGAGGTCGAGGTTATTCATCAAATAAAGGAGGCTTTGGCAGAAGATCAAATTCAAGTTCATACAACTCAAAGATTTGCACTTTTTGCAATATCACTGAACACACTCTTAATGAATTTTTTAAGAAGCATGGTTACCCTCCTAGGCATAAACTGCACAGACCTGTTATCACTCCTCAACAATATCAACATTTGATAACCCTCCTGCAACAACAAACACAATTGAGATCCTTTACAACTACTTCCCACATCAATCAAACTGGTACAACTTTCTCTCAAAATACTTCTTTTATAGGTAATGTGCTACCAATTTCTCATGCTACAGACCATGCCATGTGGATTATAGATTCAGGAGCCAGTGATCATGTAACTTCTTCCTTACATTTATATTCATCCTATAAGGCTATTGATCCCATCACAGTAAAACTACCAAATGGACAACAAACCATAGCCTCATATTCTGGAATAGTAAAGATTAATGATTCTTTGTCTATTTCTAATGTCCTATATCTTCCATAATTTAATTTCAATCTTATATCTGCTTCCAAGCTTACCACAACCCATAATTGTCAACTAATATTTCTTGAAAATCAATGTTTTATACAAGACAGACACACCAAGAGGATGATTGGTATAATTGATGCTCAAGATGGGTTGTATACACTCAAGACCTCTTTTAGCTCCACCAACACCACAATTTGAAATAAGGAAGCCATTGATATTTGGCATTACAGATTAGGCCACCCCTCCCATGAGAGATTACGTGTAATGCAACAATTATATCCTGTGATTAATTTTGATCACACTTTTATTTGTACTCCTTGTCATATGGCTAAACAAAGAAAACCTTCTTTTCCTTATAGTACTTCTCAAGCTTCTTCTATTTTTTCTTTATTACATGTTGATATTTGGGGCCCTTGTGCTACTACTTCCATTCATGGTCATAAATATTTTTTAACCATTGTTGATGATTTTTCTAGATATGTATGAGTGTTTCCTTTAATCTCAAAAGCTAAAACTCAATCACATTTACAATCTTTCACTACCTATGTTGGAAGACAGTTTAAAACTAAGGTCCTAAGCATTAGATCTGACAATGGAACTGAGTTTATTATGGCTGAATTTTATAAAAATACTAGAATTGTTCATCAAACAACTTGTGTGGCAACCCCCCAGCAAAATGGCTTAGTTGAGAGGAAACACCAGCACTTATTAAATGTTACCCGCTCCCTCCTTTTTCAAGCACACTTACCAAACATTTTCTGGGCTTATGCTCTTATTCATGCCTCTACCCTCATAAATTGCCTTCCCACTCCTCTCCTAAATAACCATTCTCCACACCAAAAAGTATACAGTTCTCCTTTTGATATTACCACTCTTAAACTTGATCCAAGAGCCTTACCCGCTATTTTCCTTGGCTATAAACCACACAAAAAAGGCTTCATCACCTTCAACCTCAAAATCAGGGCCATTGAGATTTCTAGAAATGTTGTCTTTCATGAAAGTTGTTTTCCCTACCACAATGAGTCATACACCACTCCTAATTCCCACCTTGTCACCCACCCACCTTTGCTCTATATTGACCAATGTATGCCTAGTTCTCATACAGATACTTCGCATCCTTCTCCACCCGGTTCACCTCCCACCCTACCTGATCAATGTATGCCCACATCTCATACAGATACTTCGCATCCTTCTCCACCCAGTTCACCTCCTACACTACCTGCTCCTAATATTAGAAGATCCACCCGACAGAAATACAGACCTTCAAGACTATCTGAATTTGAAATGTCTTATGCATCAACTATTACCTCTTATTCTTTAGGTATCAAACATCCTCTTGCTTTTGTCATTTCATATAAGAAACTTGCAGCACCTTACTATAGATTTATTATGCAAATCTCTACTAACATTGAGCCTAGATCTTATTCTGAGGTATCCAAGTATCCTCACTGGGTTAGAGCCATGGATGACGAGCTTGCTGCATTGGCCCAAAATGACACTTGGAAAATCACAGATTTACCTGCTGACAAAACTGTAGTAGGCTGCAAATGGGTTTTCAAAATCAAAGACAAGGCTGATGGAAGCATTGAAAGATATAAAGCTAGATTGGTAGCCAAGGGTTACACTCAAATTGAAGGTTAAGACTATCTAGATACCTTTTCTCCTGTGGTTAAAATCACAACGGTTAGACTTGTTATAGTTCTTGCGGCAGCACATAATTGACATCTTAAGAAACTACATGTTAATAATGTTTTTCTTCATGGTACATTAAATGAAGAAGTTTATATGATACCTCCTCCAAGGCTCAACTTTATCAAACCAAATCAAGTATGCAAGTTACAAAAATCACTTTATGATCTTAAACAAGCAGGTAGACAGTGGTATGCTCGTTTATCTGATTTCCTCTTGTCTAATGGCTTTCTCCAATCTCCATCTGATCATTCCTTGTTCACAAAACATTTTGATTCCAATGTCACTATTTTAGTGATTTATGTTGATGATATAGTACTCATAGGCAATGATCTAACAGATCACTCATATTACTCATCTTCTTGACGCAACATTTAAGATTAAAGATCTTGACAATCTTAAATTCTTTCTTGGTCTTGAAGTGGCTAGAAAGAAAGAAGGTATTTGCATTTCCCAGAGACAATATACTCTGGACATTCTCAAAGATGAAGCATACTTAAACTCTAAGCCCGTTTCCACTCCTTGTGATTACCGTACAAAGCTCAGCACAAATTCTGGCCAACCTCTAAATGATGCAGCTTCATCTTCTTATAGATGATTAGTTGGTAGATTATTATATCTCACCAACATTAGACCAGATATTTCATTTGCAGTACAACAACTAAGTCAGTTTCTCTCAAATCCTAGCACAAATCATCAACAAGCAGCTTCCAGGATTCTTAGATACCTTAAAGGTGCCTCTGGAAAAGGGATTTTCTTTCCCAGCGATAACATTACAGTTGAAAGGCTTTAGCAATTCTGATTGGGCAGGCTGCATTGATACCAGACGAAGTATCACTGGTTACTCTATCTATCTTAGTTCTTCAATTATTTCATGGAAATCGAAGAAACATGCCACTGTATCCAAAAGTTCCTCAGAAGCTGAATACAGAGCTCTTGCCACAGCTACTTGTGAAATTCAATGGTTAACTTTTCTTCTACAGGATCTTCACATAACTTTTCAACAACCAGCAGTCTTGTTTTGTGATAACACATCTGCCCTTCATATTGCTGCAAATCCAGTTTTCCATGAACGCACAAAACACATTGAAATAGATTGTCATATTGTAAGGGAAAAGCTTTCTTCTAGCTTACCTAAACTACTGCCAATTCCTTTTGCATGTCAGTTAGCTGATATTACTCCAAAGGACTTTCTCCAGCAGCTTTCAAATTTCTGGTTTCCAAGTTGGGAATGATTGACATTCATTCTCCAGCTTGAGGGGGACTGTTAGGATTTAATATATGTTAAGATTTAATATCTTGTTAGGATTTAATATATGTTAAGATTTAATATCTTGTTTGGTTTTAAGATCTTGTTTGTTATTATTTTTGTTTGTTATTATTCTTTGTATACTGCTGATAGATTAGATAGAGTTATAACTAATTCCGTTATAATCTTGATGTATAAATATTTGTATCTGCATTATGCAGAATTAAGATAATACACAAATCATTCTTTGCTTCTTTTTTTTCCTCTCGGCATAATTCTTATTATTTAAGACTATATGCGAACCACCTCTTCATTTAGCCATTCTCTGGAGAGATCCACCCGCACACATTTCTTTTTCTCACGAACCTTCGCTCGTCTCCGATCCATATTTCGAGCTCCTCCGCCTCAGATCTTAATATGCCAGCCACGGTTAGTCTCTAGATCTTCACTTTCCTGTACATTTCTCCCTTACCTATCCTCTCTGTTCTATCTTCACTTTTGCTTGATTAAAACCTCTTTTTGTTCCATTCCATCGATTCAATCGTTGAATCCATTCGCTCCACCAATCAAAACGTCCCAAATCCCCAACTCTAGAATGTATACCGATCAAACCATTCAATCTAGGGTTTGCCTCCGTTGTCCGTCATTCGTTGTTCTTCTTCTTCGATTAGCTCGATCTGTGTCAATTTCCATGGTTCCTCGTCGATCCGCCTCGACCTGGAGCTATCAAGTGGTATTTAGAGCCTAAGTTAGGCGTGTATGCACGAAGCTAAGTATTTTCTTTGCCTTTCCAAGTTGTCTTCGATTAATTGTCTTGATCTGTTTTGGTCTTGTATTGAAACTTTAGCACATGGATTGAAAAATACAATTTTTTTTCTTATTATCATCAATACCCTGTATGAAATGTCTATTGTGCTCATGTGAAAACAATAAGTTTCTACATTAGATTGCTTTACATTATTTTATGCTTTTTGATATTTATGTTCAATTTTGGCGTGTTGAGGGCGTTGTAGTGAAATGGTGTTGGCTGATGCGTAGTGGTCAATTGCCACAACAAAAGGTCATGTTTTGGCTGGTGCGTACTTCATCTTGGGTAGAGCTGTCAAAACGGGTAACCCGGCTCGACCCGGCCCGGCCCACCACGGATTGGTCACTTAGTGGGTAAGTGGGTTGGCTCACTGGCCCACTTAATTACAATTCTTTTTAAATAAAAAAAAATTACAAACTTTCTATAATTCAAATCTAAACAAATTTCACTCCCAAATTTCACTTCCAACATGGATGTTTAACTAATTTTGAAAATATGGAACTTAAATAATTTTCTCAAGCAAAAAAAAATATTTTTTATAAAATTAAAATTAAATTTTAATAAAATAAAATTAGGTAAGCGGGTTGGTGCGCCAACCCGGCCCACCACGGGTTCAACCCGCATGAGTTGGGTTTAAATGAGCCGGGTTGAAATCTGACCCGCATAAAAAAAATATAATTTTTTCAAACCCAACCCGGGCCGAACCCGTGACAGGCCGGGTTGGCCCGCGGGTTGTGACTCATTTTGACAGCTCTAATCTTGGGTATGCAAGCTTTAGGAGTGAGTAAACGTTATTTGATGAGATGATTCTAGTATATGATATTATAAAGTGCATTTGTACTTGTCGTGGTGCCTCGTTAACATATTAAGGGTGTCTCTATTGTGAATCCTTCCTGTCTATTCTCTTGAATCCTTCTGGTGGTTATTTAAGGGTTAATAGTTTATGTATTTATGGATTAAAGTTGACTGAAATTAACTAGATGCTATCTTGGGAATTTTTTTGGAGACTGGTACAATTTTGATATGTGACTGATTTTTTTTTCCTGTGTTTCTTAGAGATAAGAAATATAAAAGTGGATATGTGTACTCTGTTCTACATGTGTAGTGATGATAAAATCTGGAATGATTGGGTTAAATCGTGTAAAAAGAGTGTTTTTTTTCTACACACTTTGATGGTTAACTTCTTGTGGCTACTTTGCTTATACAAAGAAACAATTTTATTTGTTGAAGGGTGTTTTATTTGCTTGTTCAAGGAAACACTTTGATTTTTATGGTTAACTTCTTTTCTCGTGGCTACTGTGATGCATTGAAACACAAGAATTGAAACAACCTTTGGAATGGTTGAGACTGGGAGAGGTGTCTTTGTTTAGCCTAGTGATAACCAATTTCACCCATTATTTGCATTGATGATGTTACTGCTTTGGAGATTGTTTTCTTTCAACAGCTGCTATATATATATTTTTTATATAAAAAAAATGAATGTTATTGTTTCGGTGTAAATTTTGTGGGACCGAGACACTAACCTGGATGTCGTGGCTTTCCTGCTTTCGGGCGCTTGGATTGACCGGGTCGCTCGTTCTTCCTGGGTCTCGACCGCTTGGTCTCCTTAAGGCTGGACCGTTCGGTGGATTTTGATCTTTGACCGAAGGGGGGAGGTACCTGCAATGGCACTCCGATGCCCAAGTTAGGCGAGTGGTGAATGAACCTTGGTTCTTGAGTTGACGATTCTCAGTATGAGAATAGATAATAGGGTTTCTGAGTGATTATAGCGTAAGTAGAGTATGTGTAAAGCGTACATGGCTTGTGTCCTTGGCTTTCTATTTATAATTTGTCTCATGAACCTTGAACTGACATAAGCCCAATAAAATATAAACAGAATAAAATATAAACAAACTTGTTTGGTTACTCATAAACAGCCTTATCAGTATCTTTAATCAGATATTATTTTATTCTTAATATTTTTAATAAGATATCTTTGATTCTGGTGGACTACAAGCCCAATAATGAGAGTTGGCCCAATTATGGCCCAACATAGTCATGATGTTGTATATAACCGATCAGTTATTATTTATAACCGATCGTCCCAGATATCATACCGTACATCATCCCCCCAAGTCCGAGTTAAGCGTTAGGCTTTAGCCCTGGTTAACTGTAGGACTTATGAGTTTGAGGGAGGTTGGATTCGTTGTGCGTAGAGAGCGTTTTCCTAGTTGATGGTGGTTAATGGTTATCCCGCTCAGTTTTACTGCCCAGGGTTGTTGAATGACTGGAGCGAAAGTCCGTTTGATGTTTAATATTGAGGTGTGCTAGATGACGGGAAAGACCGATGCGTTTGGTATTTAATAGGTCAGCTTAGAATTGAAAAGTGGTTATCATACGACGTGTGCGTGTTGCCGTCTTGCATTTTAGTTATGACTGATGTTTTCCCGCCTTTGGGGTAGTGACAAAGTCGTCAAAACGGAGCCGTTAGATCATTTTTATCCAACGATGTAGATTGTGTGACGGTTGCATCAGTTTCCTTTCATTAATGAGATAGGTTTTCGCAGACGAACTCAACCGTCATTTCTGCTTTTGTGTTTTCTCGAGAACTTTTGAACTTCCTCTTCTTCTAGCCGCAAGTTGCGTCCAAGCTTTGCTCTTTTTTCCAGGTAACCATGGCTTCCTCTTCGCATTTAGATTGTTCATTGTCACAGAGTGAGGAAAGAGGGCATGAGGGCTCGACTGATGTATCTGGGGACGCTCAGACTGAAAAGTTTTCATCGGTGCTTAACGGGGGAAAAGTTTTTGTTTGCGGTGGGGTTACCGTTGAAGTCCTCGAAAACTCCTGCTCTTCATCGTGCTTAGATTATGGGTGGGCCTCCTGCGACATAGGTGATTATTCAAGTCTTTTTGTTAGTAGACCTGTTCTGTTAGATTGGGCGAATAATAGTTGTGTTCTTAGAGCCTTAAGTTACAACTCTGCTATTAAGTTGATTGCCTGTAGAGGGGATGAAAGGGTTTTCCATGGCAAAGATACTGTTGGCGAGGATTTTTTCTATTTTTATTCATGCTTGTTTTTTGATATGTACATTAGGTTACCTTTTACTGGGTTTCAGATGGATGTTTTGTGGGTCCTGAATGTAGCTCCCTCTCAGTTGCACCAGAACAATTGGGGTTACATTCAGGTGTTCGCTGTCTTGTATCAGACCTTGGGTATTTAGCCAACAGTCAAATTGTTCCTTTATTTTTTTAGGACGCGCCCCAACGCCAAGAGGGATTGGGTGTCTTTCAGTTTCGAGCCTAAGAATGCTTACAATTATATTATAGCATCACTATACAAGTGCCAGTTTCTGTGGACTTTATTTATGCTAAAACATAAAGTGTTGTATGATTCATGTCGTGAAATCTCAGTAAGTGGGAAAGTGCTTTTGTTTCTGTCAAGCTTTAATAATGATAACTTGTGTAATCATGTTTCTTATTATATATGATACTTTTTGGACACCTAAAACAGGTCGGATGCTAGGTGGAAAATTATCTAGGTCTCCTGGTGGGCTTCCTCCACAATCACCTATTGCTCAATGGGACAACATCATCAAATTTTTGGATTCACTCATGAGCAGAATGCGTGTAAATCATGTATGCTATTTAGTCAATAAATAGTTTAACTAGTTCTTCAAAATACTGGTTTCATTTTAGAAATGTCTATAACATGTTTTAATAAATAGTTTTACTTAGTTTCTAATTGTAGATGTTACTATTGCAAATGAATATTATTGAACTTAAATATTCTCATTTAATTTTACTTTATGAGTTTTGAATGTTAGTGTTGTAACTTATAAGTTTTGGAATTTAAAAGGGTTTTTTATTCTATAATGTTGTTTTCAATTGATAATTTTTTAATATAATGCGGTAACTTTGAAAAAATATTTTTTATTTTACTAGTTCAATCACAGTTAGCTCATTTATTATTGAACCGGTGCACTTACCTGTTTAATGACCAGTTTGGTTTCCAAAATATTGACAATCTTGTTCCTATTGTTCCTATTGTTGTTACTGCATCATCCTTAGTTCTGGAGGTTTTCTTGTTCTCTTTTTGTATATTACTTTTCCAAGTTTATAAAGGCTTTACTTGTCCAAAAATTTAATCATGTTTCAATAAAAATTGCATGAAATGGGGATGTACAGTGAGCTTGCTATTACTACGTGATTTTATTTTTAAGGTTTAATCATATTTATACTTTATGTCTTTGTTTCGTGTTTTATCCTTTGTTCTAATCCGCTTGGATCTTTGTGGGTTCTTATGCATGTGTGAGCAGCCAATGATATATGGTAGGGGTCCAATGCCAACAGGAATGCAAATGGTTCCAATGGTGTTACCAGACGGTCGAATTGGCTATGTCGGCTATGTCTTGTAAGTTTCTGCGAATTCATTTTTACATAAATTTTATCATATGAAAATACTAATAAGAATGCTTTTTAAATTTAAATCATACTATAAATTAATATAGTATATTATTTAGTATTGTCAATATAATTTAAAATTGCATTGGCAATTATGCATAATAGTAATTTAACACAGTAATAGAAAAAATTTGTAACCCAATATGTTTTTTAAATTATTGGCATTTGTATAAAAATTATATATGTATCATCATCATTACTATAAAATGTTCTATACATAATTTTACTATCAATTTTATTTCTATTTCGTGTGTAATTTTTAATCATTGTTGTCCAAGTTTTTTAATTTGAATCATAAGTTTATATTCTAAGCTATGGAGTAATGTTTATTTAGTTTTATTACACTGAATTGTAAAAATTGGAAAAAATAATTGATTTTGATAATGGTGATATGGTGCAGACAACAACCTAGTGTACAAGCGCCACGCAGCCGACCTCGCAGAAGTGATTGGAGTAATGGTCCAAGTGGGCAGCCAGGACGAGGAGGTGATAGTGGCAATGATGAAGGCAATCGTAGTAGAAGGCATTGTCTTTGAGTTGTTTTCTTATTTAGAAGTATAATTTAAATGTTTTTCCTCTGTATGTGTTGTATTGTTGTGGCAGCAAGTATCTTATGTAAAAGACTACGAACATATTATGTAGTATCATTTGATATTTCCTTTTCGATTGTCCTTCTCCAGTACAAATATTAGTGGTTAGTTTGACTTCATGTCATGAAAAATTTCATAATCTAAACTAGTGGAGTGAAACTTCTTTGTCCTCCGATAATTACCGACGGCCTTTGTCCTTCGGTAATTACCGAAGGTTTTTGCCCTTTGGTAATTACCGAAGGGTAAAGGCCGTCGGTAATGGTTAGCGACAAATGATTTACTGACAGCTTTTTGACCATCGGTAAGTCGTCGGTAATAGGTCATTACCGACAACTTCTGGATGTTTCCGAGAGATTCTGGCCTTTGGTAACGCCCTTATTCAGAAGAGTCTTGATATTTTGACACCAAAATTTTGACACTTTTTTTACACTGCCAAGTGTCACAATTTGATTGGTTTGTTTTTAAATGTTGTTTTGAATTAAAATTTGACGTCAAGTTTAAGGGAGGTTTGAGAAATGTGTGCTTCCAAAAATGCCCTTGTTCTGTTCCATTTGAAATGAACCTTCTCTCTCCTGTTTCAGAAGTATGGGTTTCGTTCTCCCGTTCGCTCTCGCTCTTCATTTTGGTTGACCCTCTCACTCTCGCTGTCGGTGTGGGTGTCGCTCTCGTTATCGATGTTTGTTGCACGTGTTCCTTTAAAGCAACGTCGTTGACTTTCTTGAGTTTATTGTGCGGAATGACAAGTTTCGATAAGCATGGTTCTTCAAGTAAAAAGGTTCTTCCTCCATTTAGTTGTTGTTTTATATTTTTATGTTTTTTTTTAGGGTATTTATGTTTTGGTTATTTTGTTTGTGGTTGATGCAGTTGACTGTTCGTCGCTCATTTTGAACAAAGTATATTTCTACTTTGAAGGAATTCTTGACAAAGGAGCACCGGTCACGAAGACGTATGTGAGGATGGGGTCACGAAGGCATTACAAGAGCAGATCGCTTAGGACTCCTTATACTGGATTGCTAAGAATAAAAAATGAGTGATATTTGTATACGTTTCTTCAGAGAATGTAAAATAGAATTAGTATTATGAACAAATGTTTTGTAATTTGGATTGTATCATTTTCAATGTTATAAAAGATGCATTTGATGTAGTATTACTGTTAAATGAATTGCCTTTGTTATTACTGTTAAATGAATTACCTCTGTTATTGTGATTGGCAAATTGAGGTTTTGTTTGAATTGTTAAGGAATAAAGTTGGCAATTTGATGTACTATTGATGTATTTAATGGAGGAATGAAACAATGCAGTTGGAATTTTTGGTATTTTTTTCAAATACGTATTTCTTTTGGTCTGATTTTGTTGTTAAGGAGTCATTTTAGTGTGGTTGTTCATGTTTGGGTACCCCAAGTTGGACATAGGAAACAATAACGTTGAGTAGAGGAACTTAGTTGAACTCCTGAAAGTTCTGTAGTTAAAAATGCACTGGTAAACGATTACGTGAACATATTATGTGATTTGTACAGAAAGTTGTACTGCTGGAGCCAGTTCTGGTAACCTAGGGGACCATAGTCTAAATTTTTGTAGTTTTTTCATAAATGCAATTATTTTTGTGTGATTTTGTTGTTTAAGTGTGATTTTATAATGTGGGAAATCAAGTTTGGGCACCCCATGTTCGAGATAAGAATCAAATTTTTTTCATTTGAACAAGTTAGTTGAAGTTTTGCAGCCAGTTCTGGTAACCTAGGGGTCCATAGTCTAAATTTTTGTATTTTTTGCATAAACGCAATGGTTTTTGTGTGATTTTAAGTGTGATTTTAGTGTGGAAAATCAAGTTTGGGCTCCCCATGTTCGAGATAAGACACATTTTTTTTCATTTGAACAAGTTAATTGAGGTTTTGCAAGGTCTAGAGCAAAAAACAAAGTTGTAATCGTTTACAAGACCTTGGTAAACGATTACACGAACAAAATCCTGGATTTGTACAGAAAGTTGTACTACAGGAGCTAGTTCTAGTTACCTAGGGGACCATAATATAAATTTTGTATTTTTTGCATAAACGCAATGGTTTTTGTGTGATTTTGTTGTTTAAGTGTGATTTTAGTGTGGGAAATCAAGTTTGGGCACCCCATGTTTGAGATAAGAAACAATTTTTTTCATTTGAACAAGCTACTTGGAGTTTTGCAAGGTCTAGAGCGAAAAACAAAGCTGTAAACGTTTACAAGACCTTGGTAAACGATTACACGAACAAAATCCTGGATTTGTACAGAAAGTTGTACTACAAGAGCCAGTTCTGGTAACCTAGGAGACCATAGTCTAAATTTTTGTATTTTTTGCATAAATGCAATGGTTTTTGTGTGATTTTGTTGTTTAACTGTGATTTTAGTGTGGAAAATCAAGTTTGGACACCCCATGTTCGAGATAAGAAACCATTTTTTTCATTTGAACAAGTTAGTTGAAGTTTTACAAGGTTTAGAGCAAAAAACAAAGTTGTAATCGTTTACAAGACCTTGGTAAACGATTACACGAACAAAATCCTGGATTTGTACAGAAAGTTGTACTGCAGGAGCCAGTTCTGGTAACCTAGGGGACCATGGTCTAAATTTTTGTATTTTTTGCATAAACGCAATAGTTTTTGTGTGATTTTGTTGTTTAAGTGTGATTTTAGTGTGGGAAATCAAGTTTGGGCACCCCATGTTCGAGATAAGAAATATTTTTTTCATTTGAACAAGTTAGTTAAAGTCCTTCAAGGTCTGGAACAAGTTAGTCTAAATTTTTTCATTTGAATAAGTTAGTTTGGTCTAGACTCAGACCTTACAAATTTTTGGACATTTATACTATGGTTGAAACTTATTTTTAGTGTTTCAGTGTGAGCAGAGGCTAGGAAGTCATGTTTGGGCAATCCATGAAAGTTAACATTATATTGCAATAAGAATCTGTACATAAATATCATTGTTTCTTACAAAGACAAAAATCCATCTTTGCCTACATACAAAGAAAAACTCTACAAATAAAATCAATCCTATAACAATCCAAATTTCTGTCGTGCTTCCATTCTTCTAATGTTGTTGTTGTCAAGGATCCAGTCGCATACATATTTCTTTACTTGATCAATGTCAAAAGGCACAACCTTCAAAACCTTTACTCGGTCATGGAGTGCGGGAAAGATAGTGTGGGAAGACGAAAAGCTCCAACCTTCGAAAAGCACCAACCTTCGAAAAGTTCCAACCTTTGAAAAGTCTCAACCTTTGAAAAGCCCCAACCTTACAAAATCATCAACCTTCGACGAGCAACAATGGTGAATGCCAAAGAGACAAACAAAAAAAGGAAGATGAGAGCGGAACATGAGAAAGAGTTCAAGGAAAACCTTGAAAAACAATGCGAGAGACCCGCAACAATGCTCAGGCAAATGAGAGAGACAAAGAACTCAGAGAACACGAGAGGGATAATGGTAATGAGAGAACGAGAGAGAGTGATACGAGAAACGCGAGAGAGACTGGCAATGAGAGAGATTGATACGAGAGTGAAGAGCAAATGGGTGCGAATGAAAGAAACCGCGAAACGAAATTTCATTTTTTTCCACCTTCCAAATATGCCCCTGCCTAATTATTAAAACCTCATGTCTTTCTTTTCAAATTCCGCCAATTGAGAAACGACATGTGGCAATGTCAAAAGAGTGTCAAAAGTTTGGTGTCAAAGAAGTGTTTTCGTATTGGAAAAACTAATATGTATAGGTTTGATCTCATAATGACTCATGGACAATAATATTGAGTCCGTAACACAGTATAAAGGATTCAAGATTTTATACCTTCTTTACCTTTTTCAATTTGGTGAGTTGAGTGCTCACTGAATGTGCTGTTGACAACTTTTTTAGGATGTACATTTCTTTTTGATTGAGTTATGCCAACAATTTGTTGTATTTGCTTCGTAGTCAAGTTTTTATGGATTTGTTCACAAGTGGATTGCCCTTCAGTGACCGGTTCAGTTTTGTTCTTCAGAGCGTTTAATGAGTAATTTTATCTTTGCTTCGTCCAATGAGGGAACCCATGCTTTGAATAGCATTCGTCTTCAGTGTGGTTCATCTTTATACAATATGAACATTGCTTGCCATAGTTCTTTCTTCTTCCTCTTCCATAACTCTTCCACTCTGTGGTATTTCCACTTCTGTAATTCTTCTGAGTTTGAATGACGTTGTTCACCATCACTTTCTCTGTACCATTACTATCATTTAGTTGTCTTTTTTGTTGGAGAACCAAAGGAAAAACACGATTAATACTTGGTAATGGCTCCATAAGCAAGAATTGAGTTTTAACAGTGTTGTAGATTCACCTAAGGCTTTTTAGGAAACACATTATGCGCTCAGAATCTTTTTAGTCTGTAATAATCTTACTGATATTGTAGCTACATCTCACGTGACAAACACAAGCTGGAATAGTACTAAGAAAATTCAGCTCTTCTCATAAAATCTCGGAGTTTGTGTAGTATTTTGCAACCGTTCGTTCTCCCCGTTTTATGGAATTAATTTCTTGGAGGAGATGAGAAGTTAATGTATGTTATTATGCGTTTTTAGCGTATGATCCCTCTCCAACGTCATATTGGGTGATGTCAATAAGGCATCGACTCCTTCAAAGGACATCGGATGTTCCCCATCAGACGTCATATGAGACGTCAGATTTAAGCACGTCAAACGTCATATGAGATGTTGTGTATAAGCCATCTAACGTCTATCAACGCTGAGCGCCACTGGCTCGTGCTGAGTGAGAAAAATTCTAGAGTGCCACTAGAAACCTTTTGACGTCTGTCAGTGCACTGACATACGTCAATAGACATCGGACATAACCATAACTAACGTTTACTGGGTGTTTTTTTTTAAATTAATTTATTTTTGCAATAAAACCACACCTAAAAAATATATGATTATCACAGAACATCATAATATAATATATTTTATGCGTTTGAAGTTAAAAAGATAATAAACAATCTAAAAAACAATCCAAAACTTAAACAATCAAAACTTAAACTTAAACTAAAGCTAATTAATGTTCAACAACAATAAAAGTCTTCCTAAAGGCATGGGCATGGGTCTTAAGTCCATCTCGAAGAAGATAAGTTGCCCACTCTTGTTTTATCTTTTTAATTGTGTCCTCTAGTATAAGAGATGTATTCTTGAATCACTGTAAAATGAAGTTGATTTCATAATGTTTGCATATGTTCAAAGATGAATTTCATTTGTAATGTATTGAAGGTAAGCATCATTACCTCAATGCAGTCATCTGTAATATCAGGTCGAATGATGGTTTTAATCCAAGACATGACATAGTAGCCACATTACCATGAATTTAGCTGTTTGTTACACTAAAATGACAAACTAAAAAGTCAATTATTTGGATCATTCAATAACATAGAAAATGAATAAGAACTATAAATGACTTATAACTTTTGGATACAAGATTTGAATTAGCTTACCTCGGGGTTTACCCATAACTTTATTTACATTAAAAACACAAGGTAATATTAATATAACTATATTCTTCATAAAAATTGAAGGTCAACATGAATTTGAAACATAAAAAGAGAAACACTTACCCTTGAAGCAATGTTTTCAAGTCATTTTTCATCCTCCTGTGCAGCGAACAAAACCATAGAATTTTGCATTGTCTAGGAATGACAACCATCAGCTGCCAATGAGACCTATCATGAATCATAAATAATTAGTAAACTAATTAAGTAAGTTTTAATGAAATTTTACATTTTGCAGCACATACCCATCAATGTATGGCATAAGGTATACGTCTCTATTTAATCGATTACATCTGGTAATTGATTACAACAAGGTTGTAATCGATTGCCAGGGTCATTTTTGTGTAAACACTCTAGTAATCGCTTACAAGGGAGTTTTTGTCCACTGAACCTGCTAGTAATTGATTACAACAAGGGTGTAATCAATTACCAAAGTCATTTTTTCCTACAAAGGTGAAGTCGTGTAGGAGGGCACGACTTTAGCACGTTGTAATTGATTACAGAGCTTGGTAATCGATTACAACGCCATGAAGTTGTTTTTGGGGTGCACGACTTCAAGACTGTTCAAATGAACAGTGTGAAGTCGTGCAGGGGGCACGACTTCTTCCTTAGAAGTCGTCTAGGCCCCCCACGACTTCCCTTTGACCACAAATTTGCTCATTTACTAATATGGGAGGCAAATTTGCCTAGTTTCGTACAAAAATCCATGTTTATCTGATGATAGTTGGGCTAGTTTTACTCAACTTTTGGAGCAGTATTAGGCACCTACCTACATGTTAACTAGCACTTTGGGCAGAATGTGATGTAAGTCATGTAGCATAAGTTTTAGAACTAGACATACTCCTTGTGCGAGTTATTCATATGCATAACTCTAATGTTTTATTGCAACTATATTTGTGTATTCTATTTGCTCGTTTGTGCCGTGGCATAGTTAAATAGAAGTCAATTGCTTAGGTAACTGCGATCAGAATATAGGATTTAAGAAATATGGTTTGACCAATGTTAACTATTTAATGTGATTTTTGGTTTTGATAGTTATGGTTATTATATTTGAACGAAAATTTTTGACCACCCTTTTAAACTCTTATTATAGGAGAAAAATCATAGGAGTCCTTATTTTGGGTGCATCTGAAGTTTTTTTTTTTTTTTTGGATTGTGATCTTAAAATGATCCTAACTTTCACTCAGGTTATTAGTTTTTGCATTACTATATATAGATTTGGGGTAGAAAAATATTTTGATACAGTGGTAGCTCGCATAGCCAGCTAATCCTTCTAGATTTTCCAGAAAACATTGTTTTCATATTTTTCAAAAATTTATTTTGTTTTGTTTTTTCAAACTTTGCACAAATATTTAAAATAGTTAGACTTTGAATTTTGAGCTGAAATTTTGTGTGAAGGGTTTTCATGATTTTTTGGTCTTTCCAACAAATTTTAAAGTCATTTAAAGTTCGTTTGAGCATACTATCAGTTTTACTTACACCTATGTTTTGATGTGTATGGTGTATGAAGAACAAACAACCAAATGAAAACATGAAAAACCTAAAATGAAATTAACCTTGAAGGTGAGTTTGGTGCTGAAATGAAACGAAATGAGCATCACAAAGCGCCTATCTAAAGAGCACCTGTGCACAAAATTAATCGATCAAAACGAAAGAAAATCATACCTAAGAACTTAATCAGCCTAAAATTAAAGAAAAAAAATGGAAGAAATGTTAAGGATGAGGTCGCGAAAATGGAAGACGAGAGAGCGACGCGGCATAGCAAAGAAAATGATGTTTCTGTCTGAAATGTACAAGAGGCTTTGTTCACGAAATTTAACCTTAGAAACATATTATTACCTCGATTATTTTATTAACCAAGACAATAAGGGTTCTATGGCCTCAGTTTTATTAAGAATCGCTACCTAAAGCCTCTAAAAAAATATTTTCAGTTATTTTATGCTTCGATTCGCGGCATAACCGAAGTATAAGTACTATATGGCCTTAATTCTCTAAACAACTGAGGTTATAGACTCCTTTAAGCTTCGGTTCTTTCTAAACCGAGACATATGTATTTGCGATAATTGCAAAAATGTCACTGCACCATTTTATGTTTCGGTTGCAACAAAACCAATGTCAAATGCGTAAGTTAATATTCATATTTTTTTACTAGTGAGAAAACGAAACAGTAAAGACATGGTGGCAATTTTAAAAATTTTGTGAATTTATAAATCTCGATTGCACTACATACAAAATCATATACTTCTTTTGACTTGATTATTATAGAAACGACTTCGAAAGGTGTGTGAAACTTTAAAAAACTTTCAAAATTCTTATTATTTATTTTTAATTATTTTATCTAAAAGAAGAGATTTGGCTTCGATTCTCAAATAATCAAAGCCATATATTCTTTTCTACTTCAGTTTCAGTTAAGATGCACAAAGATTTTCAAAATTTCTGCTATTTATTTAATTATTTTATATGAAAGAGGAGATTTGACTTCGATTCTCAAATAACCAAAGACATTTCTTTTGCTTTGGTTTATGAGCAATTGAAGTTGAAAGGTATGTAAAAATTTCAAAATTTTAAGGGTATTTGACTTCGGTTCTTCTACAAACTAAGGTCAAATACCCTGTTCTATCTCGGTTCTTATACGAAATAAAGTCATACATAATTTTTTCCTTCGGTTATTAAATAACTGAGGTCAAAAGGTGTGCACATTTTCAAAAAATTTCAAAATTTTGAAGGTATTTCTCATACAGAATCCCTTATTTATTTATGTCAAACATTTTTGTGTCTACTTCATGAAAACTTTAAGTTTCAACATTTTATTTTGATTGAAATATTATGTAGAAAATTGGAAGATTGAAGAATATTGTAAAATGTTTTTTAGGACTTTTTCGTTTGGTAAGAAATTCTCTCACCTAACTCGCTCAACGAGACATCAACTCATTCGCCTAGCACTCAATGGGTAAAGAAAGTCTTATGTGAGACGAAAGCAACCTCTAGTCCAAGTTAGGCTAGTCTAACAAGAACTTTCTTTTTAATAAATATTTGAAAGTCAATCTTTACACAAAAAGAAAGTTTTTGGAGAGGGAACTTAATCCGAGATCAAATGACATGTAGAGATGGAAATGGGAGCTTAAAATCACTTCGTCTTCATTCTTACCACTTTCTTTTTTGTATTTTTTTGTACTCCTCTTATGTAGGAGTGACTAACTTGTTACATTGACGATTTTTCAACAAATGTTTAAAAATGTCAAAATCTATAATGTATATGAAATATATTAAAAAATATTAAAATTTTAAAAAAAAATTGAAATCATATATAAATTTATATAAATATAAAAACAAATTATGGAGAGGGGTCAAGGTCCCTCTGTCACATCTAAGGTCTGTCTCTAAATTTTCATTTATTAGGGTTGGATATAATATATTTAACTATAATACTTGGACTTTTAATGATAATTCTATAGCACAAAACCTTCTTGAATTATCAAACAATCTAGAACCCTTAATCGAGATTGTAGTGAATAACATCAGTTGAATTTAATCACACTATCGTCTTAAGTAATTTTACCTTATATTTTTTGAAAATAAAAGAAAAGAGTGAAAGAAGAATGTTAATCTGTGTAAGTTGCTATTCGTCTCTCCTGAAAATACTCTTAGAATATTTCACCATAAAGAAAGAAAATGCAGACAAAATGACAAAGACTTTTGAGGTAAATATTGTGTTGACGTAGAATTTAAAAAAGCTTTTCACACTTTTTTTAGCACCTAAAATCACGTCATGTTGCTCCTCGTCAATTTTCTAACCCATATAAGGGGGGCAGAACTTTAAAATTCAAGCATACGATGATGAATTATTTTACACTTTATTCATTTTTTTGTGTAAAGACAATGAAGGAATTTATCTCAGTTGATCGAAACGTATTTGAAAATAAAATAAAAAGTGTGGAAGAAGAATGTTAGTCTCTGTAGGTTGTTATTGTTTAGCTCCAAAGGCAGAAAAAAAAAAGGCAAAAATTCATTTTAAGAAATTCTTTCACACTTGTTTTTAGGTCTCTCTTAAGTAATTTTTAGCACCTAAAGTGACGTTGCTCCTGCTCAATTAGGTTGATACAAATTACGTTACTATTTTGACATGCAAATTCAATTTTATAAATTTAGTGTTCGGGTACGAGGTCGAGTCACCTAACTCCTACACAATTTTCTCTTGAAATCGATTGATTTTCTGTGTCCGCCTCCTCCTCCTTGTCTTAGTCTTCTCACGCCGGTTGTCCTCTTCTCGCTTTGTCTTTTCCTTTGTTTGAATCATGTACGAGAGAGTATCTGCTAAAGGTTCTCCGATGCCAGAGACAATTTCGATAATCTGAGAAGTGTATAAAATGTGCAATTAATTAACCCACCTACCTTTTACCTTACTTGTATTTATAGTATTGGTTATAGGCCTTGGATTAGAGAAACCTTAAGTAAGGTCCAATTACAATCCAATAACCTTTAATCCCGTCTTACCTTAATTACGTCTGTAAAGCAGTTCATCATGGCCCCACAGTCTTGTCGTTGCTTAACAATCGTCCCTCTGGAACGTCCAGTTCACCCCCAGTATATTTAGCATATAAAAATCAAATGGTTAGATAGATAGTGTAATATAAAATTTCAGGGAGAAGCTCAAGGGAGAAGAAAAAAAAAACTTGAGCCTTTTCTATGTTTCTTCTTTTTTAGAAGGAAAATATTACTACAGATATGTTCTTCTCATATTTCATTTTGATTATCTTATCAACTTATGATAATGATTATGCTGAGATTTATTCTTTTCATTATATTGGATAATTTTATTCGTATACAAAATATAAATTAATCTGGCGTTTCTATATTATGCCTACGAGATTTTCTTTATCACATGTATAATAAATAGTTTTATTGTGCAATGTGTGAAGTGTGTGTTAGAAACTGAATTTTCTGCAAATTGTTTTATTTTGAAATAATAAATAGAAGTTTGATTTTTAAAATCAATTGGGTTTGGATAAAATATATGTATATAGAAGCTTGAATTGAGTTAATGATGAAGAACTTCTGTTATTAACTTAACACGAGATTTAGTATTAGAAAGCTATAGAAAGCTAAAAACGTGGAAAGTAGAAAGGTATTAAAAGAATTAACTTAAAAATTAATTTGATTAAATATAATTTCAATCATATATTTTAAATGTATGATCAGAATTTATTTCTTTCATCTGACACTTGTTTCGTATATTGTGAAATTGAAATATTTTATCTCTTTACCCAACAAATAAAAATAAGGGGTTTTCTCCTTTCATATACAAAATTGTATGAAATATTTTAGTAAAAAAAAGTTTGAACAATTAGAGTTTTAAAAGGGAAGATTATGTGGTAAGGATGAGGAACAAATCATTTTCGTTTGAAAAAAAATTCCACTCTTTCTGAAATTCTAAAAATGATTTTGATAAAAAAAGTTAACAATTTGTTTAAATAGATTATTATCGTTTATTTCTTTCATACATTTTCGTAAAATAGGTTATTACATGAGGAAAATTAATAATTGGATCTCTAAAATAGTTTTGTTTATATGATCTCTAAAATTGGATCTCTAAAATAGTTTTGTTTATATGATTTATGTGTGGTGTTCTAATATTGTAATCTAAAAGTCTTTTTGATTTCATTTTCTGCATTTCCTTGTCACGATGTCATAATTTGATAAACTATAAAATGGGTTGGACTAGTTCTATTTATTTTTTTCTTTTTATGTATTTAAACAAGCCTTTCATACATTTTTTTTTATCGTCTCTCATTTAATTTTAGCACCTAAATTACGTTTCTTATTTAAAAAAAGGGTTAAATATGTTTTTAGTCCCTATACTTGGGACGATTTTGGTTTTAGTCCCTCTTTCAAACTAAGGGTACAATTTAATCCTTCAACTTTAGAAAACTCTGGTTTTAGTCCTTTTTACCAAATTTTTTTAACTTTATTTACTGTTTCAAAAGCGTTTATATCAGTTAACATTGAAGCAAAAATGTGTCAAGCAGTGTAAACAATCTAAATGCTATAATGAAACGTGCTTGAAACAGCAAATAAAGTTAAAAAAATTTGGTAAAAAGAACTAAAACTAGAGTTTTCTAGAGTTGAAGGACTAAATTGTACCTTAGTTTGAAAGAGGGACTAAAACCAAAATCGCCCCAAAGTACAGGGACTAAAGCATATTTAACCCTTAAAAAAAAGATACAAAATAAGTTACTGATTTTGACAACTCAATCTGATTTTATATTATAGAAAAATTAAACTTTGATATAGATTAGGTTCATCTCTACTTCTGCCATGTCACCATCATTAATTGGAGCAACTTCTCTTTTACTTTGCATCATTATTGCTAAAAATCAAAACTGGCTTCATTAAATTCTCTTTAGAGTTTGATTTTCATTATTTTCAATTGAGTGTTTCACATCCAAATATATATATATATATATATATATATATATATATATATATATATATATATATATATATATATATATATATATATATATTCTCCTCTTGAAGTGAATTTATGATATATCATACAAACACTAGTTATTCAACAAATTTATTTGCTTTATAACTTCATAAAATAGTTCTAAGCTTAATAATTTGATGGATGATTTAATCTAAACTTTTTTTTTTTATCAAATGGTAGAAAGGTCTTAAACATTTCTTCTTCATTTACTTAAACGCTTTCAGTCAACCTTATATCGTTCTCAAATTTATCTATCGTCAATAATTGAAATTCACAATTTACTCATTTTTAAAGTCTTAATTTGAAAAATAAATCTTTATATTTACATATTTTCATAAGTTGATTATTCTTAATTATATGCATATGTACGTACAAAATTTCAATATTTTTCATTACATCATATTTACGAAATTTGATTTAATGGTATAGTATAAAATGTATTAGGTTAAATTATGTAATATGTTTTTATTTTTTTAGGGAGGTATCAAAATTAGTCTTTTTTTTTTTTATCTATACCTTTCAATTTGTTCCTTATTTTATAAGATTTGATGTAATCAAATTTTTTATATTAGTATGGTACTAACAACACTAAAGAGATATGATGTGTCATTTCATAAGTTTTCCAATTTCTTAACTCTTTTTTTTCAATTTTTTAATTTTTTTCAAAATAAAAAAAAATTATCACATGTCAAACTAATGTTGTGCAACATGACACTAATAATGTTGTGTGTATATGTATCATTATTTTAGTCATATGTTAATCCTTGTATTTTTATTTTGTCTAAATTTAGTTTCAATTTTTTTAAAATCAATCAATTTCGTTCCTCTTTAAATTAAAATAAAATTTAATTTTTATATAAATGTTATACAAATATTTTTATTAAAATTAATATTTTTATTATATATTTTTAACAAAATTAATTTTATTTATATTTAGATTTTACTTTGAATTTTATTTAAACTTGTTTTCAGATTTTAAATTTGTTTGTTTTAAATTATTGTAAAATTGTTTAAAATTATTTTAAAATTTTACATTCGTACTAATAAAATTGTTTTCAAAGGGCTTATTCTCTTGATCAAACTTGTTTAACTAGAAATCTTAAGTTTTTTTCAAAACCATATGGGAATGGTGAGTTTTTTCTCCGTATATTAATTTATTTTTATTTTTTAAAATTATTGTCCCTTTCAAAAATTATGACCCTTTATACTTGAGTCGGCCTAACAATGATAAAAAAACTTGAAATGTGATGGGTGCGCCTAACAATGATGATATTTGAGTGAGTGACTGTTAAGTGAATGGTTAAGACTCTGTCAAACAATAAGTTCGGTTTTTAAAGTCAAGACAGAAATAATACATTTAATGTGAATTGACTATTTATACTCTATAAAATAGATTATAATATTAATTTTAACTTATAAAATGGACGGGGAAAAAGAAATCCATGCATTTAAACAAGCCCTCTCTAATTAAATTTTAGCACCTAAATTACGTATCTTCTTTTCTATTAAATTGGTAGACTTTAAAAAAATAAAAATATGTTACTGTTTTTGACAACTCAATTTGATTTTATACCATAGAAAATTTAAATTGTTTACTAATATTGCTGGATCTGGAACCTTCTTGTGTTTTCAGATATATTTTGTCAGTAAAAATTATTCAGAGTTTAACTTATATTTATCAAATACTAATAATTTAATTAGTTATATGAACAAGTTTCAGATATAAGTTAGGTTTTATGAATTAATTTTTCAAAATTTAAAAATAGTTGATAAAGAGGGAAAACGTGTTGAAGATGTTGAGTAATTGATATTAATTTTGACTTCACACTCAATTAAAAGTAATAATCAAGGAAATTATCTCAGTCAATTCAAACATATTTCAAAAGAAAAAAGGTAGAAGAAGAATGAAAATGAAAATGAAAATAGTTAGATAGATAGCATAAACATAAAAAGGCATTGCAGCACTATATATATGTTATTTCCCGTGCATAACCCGTAACCACTTATTTTTAACACTTGTTAAAATGAATTCCTTCCTTTTGATAATCGTGTTTGTTCATCTTTGTTGGGTTTCTCTAAGTCTGAGCGCAGAGACAGTGTGCATTGGAAGTGAGAGAGAGACACTGTTAAAGTTGAAGCATCATATCATTGATCCTTCAAATAGACTTTCTTCTTGGAATGCTTCTCTTAATCCAAATTGTTGCCACTGGTATGGAGTTCTCTGCAACAATGTCACATCCTACGTTGTAGAGCTTCACCTCAACACTCCACTTCCTTCTTTCCCTTTCGATGAGAGCCTAATATATGAAACTTACGAAGAAGTTCACAGAGAAACATTCAATGAGTATAGTAGAAGGGCATTCAGTGGAGAGATAAATCCTTGTTTGGTTGATTTGAAGCATTTGAATTACTTGGATCTCAGCGGCAATCTTTTTCAAACTCCATTTCCTTCTTTCATTGCAAAAATGACTTCCTTAACTCACCTCAACCTTTCTGATGCTGGATTCATGGGGAACATTCCTCCTCAGATTGGAAATCTCTCCAATTTGCTCTATCTTGATTTAAGTGTTGTTGCCAATGGAACAATTCCTTCCCAGATAGGGAATCTCTCCAACTTGCTCCACCTCGACCTCGGAGGATCTTATTATTATGAAATTGTTGATTGGTTGTCAAGTCTTTCCAACCTTCGTTATCTTCACTTGAGCCACACTCATCCACTTGTAGGAGGTATGCCAATTCCTTCTTTTTTTGGCTCAATGACCACTTTAATTCACTTGGACCTCTCTTATTCTGGATTTATGGGCAACATTCCTCCCCAGATTGGTAATCTTTCCAATTTGGCTTATCTAGATTTAAGTTATGCTGCTAATGGAATTATTCCCTCTCAAATTGGGAATCTCTCCAACTTGCTTTACCTTGATCTTCAAAGTGGTTATTCTATTGAGAACACTTTGTTTGTTAGAAATGTTGATTGGTTATCAAGTCTTTCAAAACTTGGATATCTTGATTTGAGAGGTGCAAACCTATCCCAATCATTTCAATTGCTTCATACCCTCCAACTTCTTTCTTCTTTGAAGCACTTACATTTGTCAGGATGTACACTCTCTTCGTATAATCAACCATCCTTTGTTAACTTTTCGTCTCTCATCACTCTTGATCTTTCCTATATTTCTTATCATTCTACAATTTCTTTTATTCCAAAGTGGGTATTTGGACTCAAAAAACTTGTTTCTCTTTTCTTAGATAATAACTACTTTGAAGGTCCAATTCCCGATGGTATTCGAAACCTCACACTTCTTGAAAATCTTGATTTGCGTGGAAATTCATTATCATCTTCTATACCTCATTGGCTTTTTGGTGTTCTTTCTCATCTCAAGTTCTTGGACCTATCAAGTAACAACTTACAAGGAGTTATTCCTGATGCCTTAGGGAGCTTGACTTCTCTAATTGCACTTTATATGGAAGAAAATCAACTCAAAGGTCCAATCCCAACTTCTTTAGGAAAGGTGACCTCTCTAGTTACACTTGATTTATCATACAATCAACTTTCAGGCAATCTAACACTAGATTATTATGGCAACAACGTTGGTGGTGAACATCCAAAATTACATGGAAAAATTTCATCACTGAGAGTTCTTAGGTTGTCCTCAAATCAACTTGGTGGAAATCCATTTAAAAGTCTTGGATCACTCTCTAAGTTGTTATACCTTGACATTGATGACAATAATTTTCAAGGAGTTGTCAATGAAAGTCATCTTGAAAATCTTATATGCTTGAGATCGTTTCATGCATCAGGAAACAAATTGACTTTAAAAGTAGATCGTAATTGGCATCCTACTTTCCAACTTACCAATCTTGATATGAGCTCTTGGCAATTAGGTCCTAATTTTCCATCATGGACTCACTCACAAAATGAACTTCTATATTTGAAGATGTCTAATACAGGGATTCTAGATTATATTCCACCTTATTTCTGGGAGGCTTGTTATTCTCTTGAATATTTAAACTTCTCTAATAACTATATTCATGGTAAGATTGAAAATTCATTGTCAAATCCAATATTATTTGAGATTGTTGATCTAAGCTCAAATCACTTGCATGGAAAGTTACCGATTTTTTCTAGTCAGGTTGGATGGCTAGATCTCTCAGATAATTCATTTTCTTCCATGAATGATTTCTTATGTCGCAAGAAAATTAAGAAATTTAATTTGTATTATCTCAATCTTGCTTTGAATAACTTATCGGGAAAAATTCCTGATTGTTGGATAAAGTGGCCATATTTGTTAAATGTAAATCTACAGAGCAACCTTTTTGTTGGGAACATGCCCTTATCCATGGGCTCTTTAGTTTGGTTACAGTCTTTGAACATCCGTAACAACTCATTATCAGGAATATTTCCTATTGCTTTGAAGAAGAACAACAAATTGATATCCTTGGACATTGGAGAAAATAATCTTTCGGGAACTATTCCAACATGGATTGGAGAAAAGTTGCCAGAAATAAAAATTCTTCGCCTTCGATCAAACAATTTTTCAGGTCATATTCCAAATGGCATATGTGATATGATATTTCTTCAGGATTTTGACCTTGCACAAAATAGTTTCTCTGGAAATATTCCAAAATGTTTAAACAACTTTAGTGCCATGTTCCAAAAAAACAAAAGTACAGATTTAACTATCAATACCAATGACGAGAGAGTGGACGGGAGACTGGAGGAAATCAGCATTATCCTATGGACAAAAGGAAGGCCTTTATTGTATAATAGTATTCTTGGCTTGGTGACAAATGTTGATCTTTCTAACAATAACTTATCAGGAGAGATACCTAGAGAAATTACATATCTAGATGGTTTGATATATTTGAATTTATCTGGGAATCAATTGTCTGGCCAAATTCCACCAAGTATTGGCAATATGAGATTATTAGAATCTATTGATCTATCATGGAATCAATTATCAGGAAAAATCCCTCCAACCGTATCAAACTTGAGCTTTCTGAACAACCTAGATTTGTCTCATAACCATTTAGAGGGAAAAATTCCAACGGGCACTCAAATTCAAAGCTTTGAAGCATCAGACTTCGTTGGAAATAATTTGTGTGGTCCACCCCTATCCATCAATTGCACTTCCAACCAGCAAATTCCATATGTTGACCGCTCGAAAAGAGAAAATGGTGGGCATGGAGTGAATTGGTTCTTCGTGAGCTTCACAGTTGGATTTATTGTGGGATTTTGGATAATCATTGCTCCTTTGTTAATATATAGATCATGGAGATATGCATATTTTTGCTTCCTTGATAACATGTGGTATAAAGTACAATCATATTGGTGATTGTTGATTGTAATGTAGGACTATTGTTTTACTTGACGTTCATCTATCTCTTTGTATGAATATGTGGTCTACATTTATGTTTGTGTTAACACATGTTTTAGTATTTTCTTCATCTTAAAATACCAACAAGATTATGTTTTTCGTGATTCTTATTTACATTACTAGTGTTTCGTGTTTCAGTGTTATTTTGATAATCTAATTGATCTTGTCCTCTTCTCTCTCTTTCCTCGTACCATTAAAGGTTAAATGTATTTTCTTCTAATAGTTTGACTAGAATAAAATGCAATACATACACTTTGTGTCTGCTGTTGTTTTTGGGATGCACATATCAACACTCACATGAAAGTTTTATTAAACATTGTTGTTAGTTGTGTGGGCCTCAACTTGCTCTTGTAGGCTGTATCAATTCTCAAATAGAGGTGCGCTTGGTGTTTGGCTGTCAACGAAATTGACTCATCGTGCTACGGCGCCAAGGGTGGAGTTCCAGTGGTTTTTAATGGCGTTGTCTGTGCGGCCAGGGAGGAAGCGCGAGATGGTGGCCCACTTGTTCCCGTGAATAGTGTGCGCCTTGATGTCCTCCGTCGAAGTGAAGGGGCGGTGCTGCACCTCTAGGCTCAGCTCGTTGCACCTCAGGGGAGGAAGGGGGTTAGGAATGAAAAATGTAGTAGTCTTCTATAGGAGAATAGGTTTATAGAAGAAGAAATAGGTTTTTGTTGGTAAATTGGGGGAAAAAAAGAAGTTAAATGTAAAAGCAAAATTGTGTCTGGAAAATAATAGCAGAAGGGTTTTATTTATTTATTTGTTGTCTTGGCTTGGTCATAGTTGTAGAGGGTTGATAATAATGTTAGGAGCCTATGGAAAAAGCTAGCAATGTAGCAGCAGTGCTAAAGGTTTCAGTGATATCAGTTACTTTTGTTCTTTTCTGATGGGCTTCGAAAGTCGCGAGGCAAAGACAAAATCGGTGGATGCGTCAAATGGAGAGAGAAGTGAGCCTTCTCACCAATATCCAGAATCCCCTTTCTCATCATTGCCACAAACTCTTAGTAATTTGATTTGGTTCTTTTGTTTAATATTTTTTTTCTCCATGATATTTGGTTTTGCAGAGGAAGATGAAAGCGTGATTTAGGGTTTACAATTTTGTGGTTTTTTCCTACATGATATTATGGTGATTATTACGGAAGAGATGTCACGTTCATTGATGGTGGTACGTTGATTGTTGGTGGTTTGCGTTTTGTGTCGGGAGTTTGTGTGATTTGACTTCTTCTAAAAGTTTTCACCGTCTTGGTTTACAAATAGATGTTGATCATGGCTAGTGATGGCGGATGAGATTAATGGAGGATAAGATGTTCTGTGGGTGACGAGGAACCTTGCTTCCATAATCTTTCTATTTTTTTTTTTACTTTTTCTAAATTTTATGTCATAATTTAATTATTTCCACATAATAAAATATCCACCTCAACATATTCACTTAATGGACAGGGCTTAATTAGCTCAATTTTTTAAAAATTGGGTGTTGCTCCCTCCACCCTTCCAGGTGCTTCTGCATCTCCCTGTTATTTTCATTTATTTCAAAAATATTCTATACCTTTCCATTATTTTCTTTTATTTCAAAAATACATTACACTTCCCCTATTCTCAACAATTCTTCTTTTTCTCTCTGTATTAATGGAGCATTTACATAACTCATTAATGAAACATTTACCTGGCTTAGATTTGAATTTGTGATATTTTTCCTTAAATAAGTTTGATTCAATGTTATTTTCGTTGTTCAATATATTTTTTTTCTTCAAATTACTTAATAAATGGTTAAATGGTAAAATTTTGTTCTAAATTTCTAGAAAAATGTTTATATATATATATATATATATATATATATATATATATATATATATATATGTGTGTGTGTGTGTGTGTGTTTTTTACATTTAATATATATAATTTTTAACATTATATTATGTTTTAACTTATCGACATGTTTGACTTAAATAACTTGAATAAAGTATTTAATTTATTAGATAAATAATATGAGACAATCCGAGAATTTTAACCTAAGATTATATACCCTTATATAAGTACAAAGAGTTTTATATAGTAAATTTAAGTTTAAATAATTTAAACACGGTTAAATATCTTTGACAAAAATAATTCTTAGTTAAATTTTCTTATATCAGACATATCAATAATAATAATAATAATAATAATAATAATAATAATAATAATAATAAAATAAATCCACTTTATATATATATATATATATATATATATATATATATATATATAATTAAAATAATATAACATTTGTAAAACCTCAGAAAATAGTATTTTTAGAAGTAGTAGTCTAAAAATAGTGAGACTTGATTATTTTAATATTAACCGGTTTTATTATAAATAGTTTTGTTATAAACGAGTTCTGTTATTTTAAAACGTATCATCTCACTAGAAACCACTTTTCTAGAGTTCTCTACCTTCTATCTAAGAGTTCTAACTCCTGAGTCATCTATTTGACGATGAGGAGGTACCTAATCGACCACAACAACGAGGTCTATGTTTCTACCCGTCAGTTTCTTGAATAAAGCAAATAAGTTTCTACTCGTTTTTCTGTCCTCTTTACTTCGGTCAATGATCATGCACAAAAATGTTATGCATGTATCATTTAGTTCTCTTTTCTTGCTCTTGGTGAATTTAGAGTTCTAAGAACTCTGTCCATTTCAATTTTGGTGCCTTATAGGTCCGCTTAGGAATTTCTTGTGTTTCAAGCGACCAGCAAGACGCTTTTATGGGTTGAGATGTTATTTTGAGGTAAGGGAAGCTAGACCATATTTAGTTGTGTTGGTATTATAAATTTAGTATTTCTATGAGTTATAGATGATTTTGAGAAATATGTATGTTAATTTGTGATCTTGATAGTAGATTAGGTGTATAATGTGTATGTTAATTTGTGATCTTGATAGTATGATGTGTGTATGATTGGAATGGTGTGAAACTGATGTTCTATGCTGTTAAGATTGTGTGTGGTAATTTTGGTTTGATGTTTCAAAATTAAACACAAGTGGTTGGGGTGAGAGTTAGTCAAATTTTTCAGTTTTAAGGCTAAAAAGGGGGGGTTTTCATATGTGAGTTTGAGAATTTGGGGCTAATGTGAGAAAACTATTTTTGAGGTGTTGTCATGAGGTAAATTAAGACTTGTTGGAGGTATAAGATGATTGAAATCTGATCTGTAATGAAAAGGTAGTGTATAGTTGAAGTTTAGAATGTTTTTAGTGTAAAAATGGGGTGGGACTTGGATAGAGGTTCAAACCAGTGAAAATCTGTCATGAAGGTGAAAGTTGCATCTTAGGTTGGTTTTCAGTCCGTTTTGAGGGTTGAGTTGTTGAGTTGGTTTGGTACATCTAATTCATATTCAAATGACCAATGCAATACTCTAACTAGTGTAGAAAGGGGAAACGACAATGGTTATTTTCGCCTATAGGCAGCGGTTCCTGAACCGAGGCATATAAAAGCGAGGCAAAAAGTCTACCTTTTACGCCTCGGTTCTGAACCGAGGCATAAAAGGGTAGCATTTTGCCTCGGTTCAAAGGTAACCGAAGCCGTAAAATTTTTGTTTCTTTTTTATTTTTCTTCGACCGATTTTAGACCTTGGTTCCTTCTGAACCGAGGCAGTATCACAGACTCTACTACCTCGGTTGGGACCTGAACTGAGGCAGTATAGTATTTTTTATTTTTATTTTATTTTTCTCGTATATTTTCAAACCACTTTTGTAATCCACATATGTCATTCCAAATCGAACAGTATAACCCATGGACCATTCAAAATTGTCAAATAAAGACCAAGCATAATATCCCTTTACATTTGCACCTTCCCTGTTGTCGCAACCGGAATCGCGACGGGACGACGATCCAAAAAGAAAAACGAGATTATGAAAAAGATTTTTGGAGTCGCCATCATAGTTTATTCTGAAAAACTACAGAAAAACCATAAAATGATAAGGCACGGTCCACGAAAACCAAAGATTAGGTTCGGGAATCGGTTACGTTTAGAGAAGGTATTAGCACCCTACAACGTCTGCCCGGAGGCAGTACCTTTAATTAAAAACACAAAATTAATGTGATTTTTCAAAATGTTTCATTATCCCTGAAAATAAAATTCTAAATAAACAAAAATATTTTTTTTATTTTTTGTGCCCGACAAGGATTGACCTTGCTCCTACGTATTCTCAAAATGAGAAATCAGGGTTACGTAGTTCTAGCATAAAGATTGATTGTTGTTTGGAAAAAGGATGTTTTGTATTTTTCGTATTTTTTTGTAAGGAAGAAGAAAAGGTTTTCTAGCACAAGGACGATGCGAGCGATCACACATGTCCTTAAACCTTTCAAATATTTTTGATTATTTTTATGAAAAGGAAGAAAAGGTTTTATAGCACAAGGATTATGCGTGCGGTCACACATGTGCTTAAACCCTTAAAATATTTTGATTATTTTTATAAAAAGGAAGAAAAGGGTTTTCTAGCACAAGGACGATGCGTGCGATCACAC
>NC_028351.1:35608096-35612295 GCF_000741045.1 Vigna radiata var. radiata
TACTTCCGACAAAATAATAGTTACTCAAATATTTAGAATAAAACAAAAGTTTGAAATAAACAAAATAACGCATATTGGCATAATAATGGTAAACAAGCTATATAGATAAAACGTACGTGTGGGAAAAAATGGGTTGATATTGTCGCAACCGAGATCGCGACGGGAAGACGATCCGAAAAGAAACGAGTTTCAAAAAAGAGTTTTGGAGTCGCCACCATAGTTTATTCTGGAAAACTACGGAAAAACCATAAAATGACAAGACACGGTCCACGAAAACCAAAGATTGGGTTCGAGAGTCGGTTACGTGTAGGGAAGGTATTAGCACCCTACAACGCCTGCCCGAAGGCAGTACCTTTAATTAAACGTGCGAATGTGATGTGGTTTTCAAAATGTTTAACTATCCCCAAGAACAAAAATTTAAAGAAACAAAAAATATTTTTTTAGTTTTTTGTGCCCGACAAGGATTGACCTTGCTCCTACGTATTCTCAAAAATGAGAAATCAGGGTTACGTAGTTCTAGGAACTGTTTGAAAATTTTGTCTGAGAAATTGTTAAGAAAATTTTTTTGGAAAATATTTGAATTTTTGCGAAGTGAACCTGACAAGGACTGACCTTGCTCCTACGTATCTCCACTTTTGATGGAGAATCAAGGATCACGTAGTTCTGGGAGAAAGATTGTTTGTTGTTTGAAAGAGGACGTTTTGTTTTTGGTATTTTCATGTGAGAAAGAGTAAAGGTTTTTTAGCACAAGGACGATGCGAGCGATCACACATGTGCTTAAACCTCTAAGACATTTTTTTTGATATATTTTTTATAAAAGAAGAAAAGCACACGTGCTTAAACCTTTAAAACATTTTTTGATATTTTTTATAAAAGAAGAAAAGGTTTTAGCACGAGGACGATGCGAGCGATCACACACGTGCTTAAACCTTTAAAGCATTTTTTGGTATTTTTTATAAAAGAAGAAAAGGTCTTAGCACGAGGACGATGCGAGTGATCACACANTTTATAAAAGAAGAAAAGGTCTTAGCACGAGGACGATGCGAGTGATCACACACGTGCTTAAACCTTTAAAGCATTTTTTGATATTTTTTATAAAAAAAGAAAAGGTCTTAGCACGAGGACGATGCGTGCTATCACACACGTGCCTAAACTTTTAAAATATAGTTTTTGTTTTTGTGGTTTTTAATATTTATATATAAGTAGATAAAATAAAATAAATAGGTAAATAACAAAATGAAAATAAAAAGTAGAAATAAAATAAACTAAAAAGTTAAGTGACAAAAAAAAACAAGATAATAAGTGAAAAATGTGTGGTGGCACCTAGACAAGAAGAGGGGTGTTCAAACCAATTTATAAGCAGTCTGGGCTTCAGCCCAAGTGGAAATGGGGTGAAAATGTGAACAAAGTGGGTGCATCAAAGTTTTTTTTTGAATGAATGAGCTTGAGCCCAAACAGATGGGGTGCGAGAGTGAGAAATAAGGGGTGCGCGTAGGAGGAAAAGTTTTGTTTTTGTCTCTTTTTTTTTGTAAAAGGAAAGGGCTGGTCACAACTTAGGCCCAAGGCTTCTGCACTCTCCAACCCAGAAACTTAGGGCGTTACTCCCTGCACCTCTACAAATGCTCCTTCTACCTTCCCATCTCTTTTTTACCCTTTAATATATTTAAACGAATGTAAATTAAACGAATCTGAATATACATTCCGCAGCCCTTGACGGACGTTAAAATCCATTTAAGAAAATCGTTTTTGTTTAAAAAAATTCTTGTTCAGAAGAAGTGATCCTTTCCTGCTATGTTTTCTTGCTTTTTATTTTTCCAACCTAATCTAAAGCATTCATGAGTGGATTTGACTAATCAGCACAGACATTTGTTACCATCCACTTTATATATGTCCACCCAGGGGAATTCAAAAATCCATTCATTTTTCTTTTTAATTTTTCAAATATCTTTAAATGACACTTAATACCAACTAATTAATTCCACCAAAAAACTGAATTACAGGACCCCTAAATGCTTCTTCTTCATGTCTCGTTCTTCCTTCCAAAACCAGATAATATATATATAGAGAGAGAGAGAGAGCATCATCACCACCTATAGGGTGACTTATATAAGCTCATATAATTACGTCTACTTCTGCAATTTACTACAACTACCTGGTTTAACTTTTGTGATGAAAGGTAGCACTTTTCGGAGACCCACAGAGGCTTGTGAGCGTTGTGTGGGTGAAAGCCTTGCAAGCATACGAAGAAGGTGACCACCGCTTCCGAGTCAGACTCAGAGGTTTTATGAGCTTTCAGGTGGTGGATGGAATGAGCTGAGTGGTCTTTCTCTTCACTCACCAGTTTGAACATAAGTGGATGCAGAAACGAAGTACCACCAACAAATGATCACCGCACATACCGCCGCACCACCGTTGAATGACCACCGCGCACACTCCTATACCACCGCACCATGGATAATGACAACACGCCACTAACCAAAACCAAAATAGAGAAGAGGAAACAAATATGGAGGAGAGAAAGTGAGAGTTGGAGTGAGAAACATATATGAAAAAGTGAGAGGGGGTGCAGCTACATGAGATTTAGGATTTTAAAAAATAAAAAAAAAATATGATTAAAGTAAAAATGGGTACTTTTGTAATTAAAAAAATTTGGAAAAATTTGAGGAAGTTGAGGGAGCATTGGTGGAGGTGGTGGGAGCAACACCCAGAAACTTATCAGGGTTCTCCCCAATCTCCCTCATTCTTCCATTTCATCCAACACCCAGGAGATTCAAACCTCTGAACGAAGAAATCCTGGAGGCATTCACCTCCGTCGCTCATGCACTCGTCGCTGCCTCCGTTCAAACGATCGGCCACCATGATGGGCCCCTGCTCCGTCCAAGGCGTCACCGGCGACCAAACGCCACTAGAGCTGCCACCAGCCGGGACGTGAAATCCCTCCTCTCTTTCCCTCGCGCGAGAAAGGGAAGCACCGCGCTCCTTCCGTTCGACCGGCCACCGCGAGTCGCCGTCCAAGCCGCCACCAACTCCACCGTTCAACGTCGACGCCGTCTTCGCCGAAGATGCTTCCTCACTGGCGCCGGGAGTAAGCTAGAGAATCCCACCGTGAAGACGCGCGCCACTAATCTTCTCCCCTCTTATTTTTCTATCGTTAGCGCGCAGGGTAACCCTTTCCCTACCGTGGTCGCAGCTGCCAAAGAGACGGAAACCACCGCCACTGAATCCGCTGTCTATTGATCCCGGAGGTTTGTCGAGACAACGCTTAGGAGTTTAGGATTTCTATTCTGGTGGTGTGATTTGTTTGTGATTTTCGTTCTGTGCATCACTGTTCAAGGGGTTTAACTCCTTTGTTGGAGGCTTGAGATGAACAGAGGTAATATTTGGTTTGTGATTGCTGTGACTGATTGGGGGGGTGAACAAGGGGTTGATGACCGAGAAATGGTTCATTTTTCTGCTTCAGGTGTTGGCCATGCTTTTCTGCGTGTGGGGTAATCAAGACAAAGATGGATGAGGCAAGCCATTCTGGAGAACAGTTTTCAATAAAAAGGCACGGGATTTCCGATTTGGTCTGCGTGTTTGTTTGATATAGGTGAAAGGCGAACTCAAGGTTCAGGGTAGTGATACAAGTAGAGGGGCATTGAAACCTTGATGTTGTGGAGAGTATACCTAGTCTCTATTGTTGTCTCATGGAAATTACAAGCAATGAAACTACATTTCGGTTACGTGTAGGGAAGGTGTTAGCACCCTACAACGCCTGTCCCAAGGCAATATTTTTAATTAAATGCGTGAATAAAGATGTGGTTTGCAAAATACTTAACTATCCCTAAAAATAAAATTTTAAAGAAACAAAATATATTTTTTATTTTTTGTGCCCGACAAGGACTGGCCTTACTCCTACGTATTCTCAAAATGAGAAATCAGGGTTACGTAGTTCTAGTATAAAGATTGATTGTTGTTTGGAAAAGGATGTTTTGTATTTTTGGTATTTTTCTGTAAGGAAGAAGAGAAGGTTTTCTAGCACAAGGACGATGCGAGCGATCACAGATGTGCTTAAACCTTTCAAATATTTTTGATTATTTTTATGAAAAGGAAGAAAAGGTTTTATAGCACAAGGACGATGCGTGCGATCACACATGTGCTTAAACCCTTAAAATATTTTGATTATTTTTATAAAAAGGAAGAAAAGGGTTTTCTAGCAC
>NC_028351.1:35612505-35689000 GCF_000741045.1 Vigna radiata var. radiata
ATTAAATAAAAGAAGAATTTTAAACACTACGAAATCTACTTCCGACAAAATAATAGTTACTCAAATATTTAGAATAAAACAAAAGTTTGAAATAATATTGACATAATAATGGTAAACAAGCTATATAGATAAAACGTACGTGTGGGAAAAAAATGAGTTGATATATTATGATTGCATAAAAAAAAGGAATGAATATAAAGAAACCAAACATGCATAGATTACAATTGGTGAAGAAAAGTTTGAGACCAAAACCAGGAGAGAAAAAAAAGAAAAAATGATGATAAAATGTAATAAAAACAAAGATAAAAATAAAAAATAGAAATGAAATAAATAAGCAAATAAAAGAAAGAAGTAAGAGAATCAAGCAGAAAAGGAAAAACCGACGCAACAAAATAGAAAGAAAGGGGAAAAAGGGGTTGGGTTCAAAGTTTCTTACCAACCAGAAAGCTCTCTTTCTATTTTTTCCTGTTCCTTTATGTTCTCTTCCCGAAATTGGATTTTTTTCTCCCCCTTCCATTACTCTTCGATGTGCATTTTTATATACACACATTGTAATATTCATTAATTGACATTTAACAAAATAGGGAAAGAAATGGTCTAATAAATCAAATTATAATCGGAAAATTGTCCATTAAAGGGAAATCATATTTTTCTTGGAACTGAATGCAGCAATCAATATATTATTTTTTAATTATTGCTTGTAATTATTGTCATAATGCTGATTCAAATTATTACCAAATAAAACAAAAATTTCAAAAATATTCTAAAGTGATCTGTCATGCATTAATATTAATAGCTTATGGGCATTTTTCCAAGAAAATCAAATCTTTTTCTTTTCATTTTTTCATGTGCACCCCCCTTTCTTCTTTTTTCCTTCCTTCTTTTTTCTTTTTGTTTTTTTCTTTTTTTCATTTTTTCAATTTTTTTTCTTTTCTCTTATTTTCCCTTGCAATTATTTTTCTTTTCTTTTTTTCCTTTTTTTTTCTTTTTTTTAAAAGACTAAACAAAATGGTAAAATAAAATAAAAATAAGAGAAAAGTAAAAAAGACAAGTTCTATTATTTAGCCATCCAGACGAAATTGAGTGTTGACACTTGTAACAACATACGAAGCAAACAAATTAAAAAGAAATTAACTTGGATAACCAAAAATACCTTACAATGTAAAATACTACTTACTTAATTGCAGAACGAAGATAGAAAAGATGACGATAATAGTAAAGTGCATAATTATAATATGAAAAAGTTAACTAGTTTCATACTTCATTAAAGGGATTAAACTAAAGTAAATTTCCAACATAGTTAGAGTATATGTACACATACCTTTATACCTATGGGCTTCCCATTACGCTCAACTGCAATTATATATTAACACATAAGACAAGTTGTTACGTATCTGAGTAGGAGGCGTAACTGACCACGAATGATAATGTTAATTCTTACCATTATCTAAGCATCATTTTAGTAGCAAAATCAACTCTTTTATAGCTTGAAACTTGCTTAAATCCTCTCTTTTATCTAGTTTTAGTATTTATCTATATTTTGAGCTACATTACGTAAATGATACTCTAATCCCTTGTTTTTTTATCTATTTCGATGTTAGGAAGATCTTCCATTACATTGAAGAGCCTCGATGATCCAGGAAGCCATTGATTTAAAAGTCATTTTCGCTTAAGCAAGAATATTTTAGCTTAAGCGAGAATGACTATCTTCTCCAAGAAGTTTATTTTCGCTTAAGCGAGAATTCGGACAGTATATATACTCACGAGGTAGAAAGAAAAAGGGGTCTTTGGTTCTTTGGAGGTGCGATTTCACTGCTGGAGCTCATGGAGGGCATGAGGAGCATATAGGAACATCTCCTCCTCTTCCTTTGGGTCTCCTTCTTCTTCCATCTTCCACTTTGTAAGCTTTAGGGTTCTCCATGGAAGTGGAGAACCAGATTCATCTTGTTAGGGTTAGATGTAGCCAATGAATTCTTGTGTAATTGTTGAATGATTTGAATATATATATATATATATATATATATATATATATATATATATATATATGTTTTTTCTATCAATTGCTAGTATTATTGTTTCCAATCTTAAAGCTTGCATGTAATGGGGACGTTCATGACTTGATTTTGGGGTTTCATGGATTATGGGGACGTAAGATGGAATCTTGAACTGAAGCAAGGGTCCTTGTGGTCATTGATTATAGGGATGGAAGATGATTCACATGTTGTCTTAGATTCTAGTTTTTAATGTTGGTTTTGCTTGTTAGATTTTCCAAGGGATTGGAGTTTGATAGGAAAACCTAGGCTCTCTCATAAGATAAACCCAAGTACATCTTGAATATTCATCAATGAAGGTAAAAAAATACCTAAAACCAAAAGAGGAGATACAACTAGGTCCCCATATATCAGAATGGATAATGGAAAAACTAGAATTACATATTGATTGAGACTTTTTAGGAAAGGAAGATCTAACATGTTTTCCTAGTTGACATGACTCACATTCTAAAGTCTGGAGACCACTAAGTTCAGGACACGTCTTCTTTAATTTGGACAAATGAGGATGACCAAGTCGATCATGTAGCACCTTAGGATTAGGAGCAGCAACACAAGACACCCTTGGACGAGATCCAAAATGGTATAATCCACCAGCTTCATATCCTTCTCCAATATGTCTCCCCGACCCACGCTCCTGTATAACAAAAGATTTGTGATCAAAGGTTATTGAACAATTTAACATTTTAGTCAACTGGCTTAGGGAAATTAAATTAAAAGGACAATTAGGGACAAAAAGGACAGAGTTGAGATTTAGGGAGGGAGACAAGGAAACATGACCAACTCCCTTGGAGGAAGTTTTAGAACCATTTGCAAGGGTTATGAAATGAGGTTTTTCTCGAAAGGAAATAGATGAGAACAAAGAAGTATTACCAGAAATGTGATCAGAAGCACCTGAGTCAATTACCCATGAATTTTGACCTTCCATGGATTGAGAAACGTAGGCTGTTGATGTACTTGGAGATTGAGATGGTTGTGACAAGTTGTTAGACTTTAACCTTAGATGCTCTTGATATTCATCCTCAGTGAACTTAGTAGTGGAAATTTCACTCTTCGAATTCAAAGTGGAAGTTTCAGTCTTTGAAATATTGGCAGTTTTGGAAGGGAAACCATGTAAGGAATAGCAATTCTCTTGAGTGTGACCCATCTTTTTGCAATATGTGCATTGACGTCCCCGACCTCCTCATCCTCCTCCTCTAGTGCCACGTCCTCCTCTTCCTCGTGTGACAACCATGACAGATGGCTCCACTGCTTCCTGAGTTTGAGATACCGGGACACGCAAAAGGCGAGTGGTCAATGTTTCCATGGATGGGACCTCATGACTGGTTAGAAGTTGATCTCTAAGATGATCATAATCGGGATGCAGGGCATGAAGAATCAACACCATGTAAAATTTGTCTAGTGTCTTCTTGATATCCTCTAATGGATCCGCTTCCAAAAACATCCTGAGTTCTTCGACAGCAGATTAGGCTTTAGCCATGAAAGACACCATATCATGGTTTGTCATTTTAAGAGTTGCAAGCTTGTTTGTGGTGTCATAGAGACGTTGAATATCTTTGGCATATATGCTTTGAGCTTTCTTCCAAAAGGAGTGACAAGTTTTGAAAGCCCTCAGAGATATAAGAAGTTTGGGTTCCATTGATTGCCATAATAGGGCACACAACTGGAAATCTGCTTGTTTCCACTGATCAGCTTTTTCGGTAGGCACATGGCTTCCATCTCGCTCAAGGTGATCATAATGCCCTTGGCCAAGGAACCACATTTCAACGGCAGAAGACCATAATAGATAATTTTTTCAATTTAGCTTCTCAGAGGTGTTTGATGGACTTCCGGAGAAAGAAAGAGTATTGTTAGTCGTCATCTTTGAAGAAGATGAAGTGCACCAACGAAGAACAAGAAAACCCTAAGGGTTTAGATGAATGAAACTGTGATGGTCGGCGACGGTGAATGCCAACGACTTTGGACAGCCGACAACAGTGGCCGACGATGGTGGCCGGTGACGGCGGACGGCCGGCGACGGCGGACGGCCGGCGACGGCGGAAGGCCGGAGACGGTGGCCGGCGACGGCGGACGACGGCGGCGGTGGCCGGAGACGATGGCTGGAGGCGGCGGACAGTCGGCAACGGTGGCCGGAGACAGTGCCGACGACGGTGGCTGGTAGGTGGCAGCCAGCAGCGGACAGTGGCAGACAGTGGCGAGACAGAAACCAGAGCAGGATCGACCCGCTCTGATACCAAGTTGAATATAGTGAAAACTCCCTTATGTTAAATACACACATAGGGTTCTCTATTTATAATAGAAGAAGTATAGGCTAAGCCCAAAATACAAAGAAATATAAACAAACTAAATAAAAAATAACAACAAACTAACTAATAAAGATAAAAGATAAAGATAATATATTTAACAATTTTAAAATTTTCATGAACCTTTTAACCTTTATTCTGCGTAAAACTTGAAGTATAAAGCCTTTATGGCATTGGTTCTACAAACACATGAAGCCATAAGGCTGATCAGAAAAAAAAAATAAAAAAATTGAAATTTTGAAACTTTCAAAATCTTTTAGCTTCGATTCTTTGTAAAAGTGAAGCAAAAAGACTCTATGACATTGGTTTTGAAAAAACTGAAGTCATAGGTCTTGTTCAGACAAGTAATAATTTAAAATTGTCAATTTTGAAAGATGATATAGCCTAGTTCTAGAAAAATTCGATTTCATAAGTTCTATTTAAAACAAAAATATAAAAAAAAATATCAATTTGAAAGAAGATATGACTTTGTTGGTAAAAAACCCAAGCAAAATACTTTAGTTGGCCAAATAACCAAAATCATATATCTTTTTTAATTCAATAAATAAATAAAATATAACACGATTTTTTGAATTCAGTTCTTTGTTAACTGAAACCAAAAGACATACATAGCTACAATTTATTGAAAACCAATGCTTATAAATTCGTAAAATTTACAAAAATGTTATTGTATGCTATGGTTTCGACAAAACCAAAATGTATTACGCGTGTTAGAAGGCTAATTTTCTACTAGAGAAGAATGTTAATCTCTATAGGTTGTTAGAAATGAAAAAAAAGGCAAAAGTTCATTTTTGTGTGGACATATAGAAAAAGAACTTTGAGTCTTTTCTATGTTACTACAAGTATGTTCTTCTCATATTTGATTTGGATTATTTTATCAATTTATGATAATGATTATGTTGAGATTTACTCTTTTCATTATAATGTATAATTTTATTCGTATACAAAATATAAATTAATCTGACGTATCTATATTGTACCTACGAGATTTTCTTTATCACACGTATAATTTGATGCTTTTAAACCTTTTCAAGAAGATAAACCGGTATACATAACATCAATCTAATGCAACGCTCTACATAATATATTTCTAGCATAAACCTTTACACTATAAACTCACAAGTTCTATTTCATTATAAATAAGTTTTAAATCTCCCTATAAAAATACTAATCCCTCAATTATTTTAGCACAAAATTTACATTAAAAAAAATATGTTTAAGATAAACGAGAGATTATAATTTACTTCTAGAAATAAAAACCTTTAAGTTCATTTATTCTTGTCTAAGTTTCAAGCATTTCCTAATGTTTAAATACCATAAAATAGGATAAATAATCAATCATAGACATGAAACATAAAAAAGAAAAAAGACAAAAACACAATAGTCATGAAAGAAAATTATATTACATAAGAAATAATTATATTAAATTTAAATACAATGTATCCTACCCTAATGAATAGGAGAATTATATACTCTTTGTCCTCACTCGCACACTTTCCGGGAAAACTTCCCGGAAGGTCACCCATTCCAAAATTTCTCCAGGCTAAGCACACTTAACCATGGAGTTTTTATGGATTAGGCTTTCGAAAAGCAAATGCATTTTGGTGATATGGGTAGCCAAATCAATTCCTTTAAGATATCCTTCAACTGTTCAACTGTATAGTCTCATACCTATACAGTATCCAGATCCCTCTCATTCCGGTGTATGTTCGATTTGTCCATGTGCCCCATAGGCCCAAACGGAGGAACATTACAAGGCGGACTATGGTTGTAGTGTTGTGGCTCATGATACTCATGCAACTACCACGAAAACTCTTGTGTAAACTAAAAGGTGAACATCACAAAATCTGAAATCGACATAAGTTATGAAAGTGTCAAGAATCAAAACGTTTCAAATTTTAGTGCTAGTGAAAATTTTCAAGTGCATATTAGAACAGTTTTAATTAAAAGCTTCAATTTTGATTGTTTTATTTTATTTTAACTCTGCTAATGAAATATATTTATTTGATTTAATATCTTAAAAGTTATATTAATATATGATATGAAATACAGTCACCTAAATATATAAAGAGTATAAAGAGTTTTATTGTAAAATTTATTTAAATGGTTGTGTTTATCTTTAGATGTTAGTTATTTATTTTTATTTGTATGCATTGCTCTATTTATTTATATTTATTTTTAGTTATGCAGTTTTTGTTTACTCATTTCATATATTTTCCCTTATGTATTCATTTGTGTAATTTATTTATACTTATTAGTTTTAATATTTTTTTTGTTCTTAATTTTTAATAAATAAATATTTCATTATTTTTAATTAAAAATGAAAAAGATTTAATTGAGTAAATATTATTTAAGATGAGATATTATTGAGTTATTTTGTTAACTATGTCAAAACTTATTTATCTTAACTAGTCATTATAAAACTAATATATTTTTTTATAAAGTATACTAAAATAGGGTTTATGTATTTAATTTTTTTTATCTTATTTTGATAAATTGTGATTTTATATGATATTTTTCCCTTCTCTATTTTATGATTTAGGTATGAAAAACAAAATAGACGTTATATAATGTAAATTGTTAATAAATTTTATCTTTTAAGTATGTTATGAAGAATTTTATTTTTAAGTTTAAGATATGAAATGATATCTTTTGGGGAAGAAAAAAAAGAGTTTCTGACATAGGTTTTAATTAGTGGTGTCAAAATAGATCAAAACTCACATGTCAATTCGACCCGTCACGGGTTCCGATTGAGTTGATTTGAAAAAAAAAAGAATTTTTTTTTATATAGACAAATTTTCAATTTGGTTTACACAGAACCCAACTCACAATGTCTAGTTCATCCGGATTGAACCGTAGTAAGTCGGGTTGCCTTGTTTAATTTAATTATTTTTATTTTGTATTTCAATATTATTAGTTAACATTTTTTTGAATATATTAAAAATGGAAATAAAGAAAAGGATGTTTCAAAAGAGTAAAATATTATAAATTTATCTATTCAAGACTCTGATCTTGTGAAGGGATAAGTGACACAAAAATTATCAATATTATAAACTTATTTATTCGTTTTTTGGGTTTGTTTTTGGATTAAATTTGAGTTGTATATTAATTTTTTATTTTGAATTGTTTTTGGAGTTTAACATCATTTTATAGTGAAATTTTTTAAATTTAAATTACAAAAGAATTGTAATTCTTTTGAATTTAAAAAAAAAAATTGTAATTAAGTGAATCAGTGAACCAACCCATTTAACCTACAAATCCGTTGTGAGTCGAGCCAGATTCAAATTTTTTTGAATTACTAATAAATAAAACGAATTGAGTTGACTCACTAAATAACAAACTCATGGTGAACCGGACGAAATTAGGTCGGATGGTCCATTTTGACAGTCGAAGTTTTAATAATGAGTTTTAATAATGATTTGAAAAATTAGTTCTTCAATTCCAAGGCCAAAGATATAGAGGATTCAAATCGTTAATGTTGTGTTCGCTTGAACAGTAATATCTGTTCAAGCGAATTTGCGAGCGATGAATCCAATGTATAGTCATGTTCGCTTTCGTGGATTTGCGCCGATTGAATTGCGAAGATTTGCGGGATGACACCTTTTTGTATCACTCGCTCTTATGAGAAGATTTGCGATGAATTGAAGGGAATTGGCTTTTCTACCATTAATACATTTCACATTACTGAATAAGCATTCCAGTCATGTTAATAAATAATAATTATGGGTTCGATGTACAATTAGATTAGTGATTCGGTTTAGAGAATCTGGCATGAGGCCAGAGGTCCATAGTTACCTTGTTGCAATGACTGCCGTGGTTAAAGAACTGAATGAATTTGCCAAAGCTTTGCGCAAGTTGAAAAGCTTCACAAGGGTCGGCTTGGTATCGTGGCCTCTAACGGCTCTTGCGGTGGGCGTAACCACCGGCGACACCATCGACGGCGGCCTGTAGTGGCCGGCCGGGTGCGTGAGTGGCAGAGGCGATGATGTGTGTGATTTTCCTAAGGCTCTTCAGACTATAGAAGAGACCCTGGGTCTCGTAGCTTTTTGGGCGAAATGGAGGGGATGTAACTTAACCTTAGGGTTTTCTGAATTGGAAGCAAAAAAAGGGTTTGGGCCTTGGTCAGGAGCATTTTTGTTTTTTTATTTGTTTTTTTTATTCTTTCTTTTATTTTTTTTTTTCTCTTTTTGATTACATCCTTGCAGTCATTGTTTCATTTTCACACTCCCTGTTTAAAAATAAATTCATTTTATCACATTATAAGTTTTATAATATTTAAAAATTAATTTTAATAATTATTAATAATTTTGATCTTTTTATAAACATTTTTACATTTAAATATAACATTAAAAAATAATATTTTATATTAATATATGGCTAGGGACATTTTGGTAATCTTTAATTTCTACCAATTAAACTAATTTTTTCAATTTGTCACATCAATCAAATCCTACACTAATTCTCACAAACTTTACCCTCAAATCCACTCTCAATTACCCACAAATCCACTAAAAAAAAACAACAACAAAAAATTAACTTCAAATCCACTCAAATCATCTCTCACAAATCTTACGAAAAGAACACAGCCTAAAAGATGTTGATGTAGGTGAATGAGTTGATGGCAGAAATATTGCAGGGATTGAATCATTAAATTTGTTTATCCACAGAGTAGTTGATATATACAGACCAATGTGTCAGTTGCACACATAATAAATGAACATGACTAAATCAACATCATATATACTAAAGAGACTCACACTTTCATGCATGATATTTAATGGTCAAATATACACAATGATAATAATAATAATAATAATGAACACTTTTTGTTTTGGACAATGTTTTATGTTTGAAGGTTTAGAAACAGCCTAGGAGTTTCTTTGGAGCTGTTCCAGTTGCTCTATACTTTGCAGCTGTCTCCTTCAGAAGTTCTTCTCCTTTCTTTGCCTCAATTATTGCTCTTTTCTCTTCAGCTTCCTTGTGAATTTCAGCTATTTTGTTCTTTATCTTTTCTGCATATTCTGCTTTTTTCTTCTCCAATTCTTCCTGCTCATGCAAAAATCAAAAATCAACTTTAATTTGTTCTTCTCTTTGGCCACATTCAATGCAGAAAGTATTGAATGTGAAAATGTGAAATAGAAGAAAACGAACACATAAAACTTGTTAGAATTGGCAACGAAATCGATTCTCACTTCTTTTTTCTTTAGATCTGCCTCGACTGAAGCTTTCTTGCTGTTTTCCCATGCCGAAATGGCTGAAAGATTTTTATGTGCCCTGCTCAATAATTTCACTTAGATTAGTATATCCTAGACTTTGTTAACCTCAAAGAAATATATCTGTCATTTATGTTCTAATTGATTATTTCTTACCATGAGTTAAATCAAAACATCATTAAATATGAAGCAAAAGGGATGGAGATTATTACTTGTTTTCAGCTTTTGATTTTTCACTTTCTTCCCATGCCTTGATTAGTGATAACCTCTTCTCAGTTGCAACTATTGCAAGCAAGAAAACTATTGTGGTGGTGCTTTCTCTTTTGCCTCAAAGATTGAAGGTTGGATTTCTGCGTGAAGTGTTCAAAATGCTTGTAATTGAGTTATAATGGTTTGATAAATTTATGCCAAATTAAGATGTACAAGACTTGGATTTAAAGAAGCAGTCAAATTGTTTCTTGTATAGTGGTGACTTGGATTTAAAAGTCTCACTCGTATATCCCTCCCCTAGCTTTTCTTCTGTACTTGTTACTAAACCTGGATGAAAATTTTGAATTTTATATTGATTTTGGATCTAATACAAAAGTTGAATTTCTTCTATATTCTATCCTGTGTGAATACATATATAAAAAGTTCTTTTTAAGTGGTATAAAAATATTTCTCTTACACGGTATTTTGTTATTTATGTGATGTTTGATTATTAATGTTACAATAATATTAGCCAAAAGATGTAACAGATAAAACCATAGATAATTAAAATTAAGTTATTTTCAATCAAATGTTTGGAAACTATTAATTAGTTTATTTATCCTTCTTACTTCAACTATTGTTCATAAAAACATCCAAATAGACACACAAACTATTAAATCAAAAGTTTAAATTAATTATAAAATTGACTAGTAATCCTATATGAATATATTTATTTTTTTGTAATTAAGAACGTCTTTCAGTGAGAAGGAAGTCATTATTTTGATTTTATCTATTTATTGCTTAATTGTTAAGATTAGTTACAACATGCCAAAAGAGCAATAGCAAAGTCTTTCAAATGGTTTAGTTTGTAGCCATTCCAATTCCAGGTAATTGGTGTGCTAATTTCGTATAAAGCATGAGTTGGAGAAGAAAGATCAACAATTTTCTAATCCATAAAGAGATATCAACAACTTTAGTTTTTATTTATTTATTTATTTCAACCTAGATAGAATGGTAGGAAATATTCTACAGAAAAAAAAATGAATAAATTATAGTTTTAAAAGGGAAGATTATGAAGTAAAAGGATGAGAGACGGATAATATTTTTGAAAATATTCAACACTTTCTCGATCGTTCTATTTTAAATTTTGTGTGAAATGTACCATATGTAAAAAATATGTCCAAACTTTTTTTCAGAAAAGAAAAATCATGTAAACCATAATGTAAAATTTACACCAGTATTTTAAACTTTTTTAGGTCTCCCTAATAATTAATTTTGTGAAAAAAGAAAACTGTAATATTCCTCTTAAAATAGAAAAAATAATAACTTTGTCGAGTAATATGAAATCTGTATTTATGAAGAGATAGTTTTGAAAGTGAATTTCAATAATAATTTAAAAAATTAATTCTTGGCTTTAAGTCAGAAGAAATCAAGCGAAAAAATTAGAACATTAAAAGTAATTTAAGGATAGGAGTTAGTTAACTGTAATTTTTTTTTTGTGAATAAAAGTTAACTAGTTATTTAAATATATGATCCTCGTTTATTTCTTTCAAACATTCTTCAAATGGACTTTCTTCTTGGAATTCCATGTTGCACTCTTTGTGAATATAAAAGATGGAAAATAAAAGATAAGCTTTATTCACGGTAAACTGCATAATGACTGAGGCTATTAAATAGCATTACAGCAGTATAGAAAATTGTAAAACTGACTATGCAGATATCTAATTATTGTTTCCTAATAGTATGCTAGACTTATTCAAAATCTAACGGTCCTTAACCACGTGGGACCATTATATTATTTATTAACAAATTTCCCCTTAAACTGAATATTATATCAGTTTATACTAGACTCTGTGCACACTCCCAGTGATTTGCATAACTTCAGGTAGGTATCCAGCTTCAATGGTTTGGTCATAATATCAGCCATTTGTTCTTATGTCCCACAGTACATCATCTTGACAGATCCAGTCTTGGTAAGATTTCGAAGAAAGTAAAATCGGACATCAATGTGTTTAGAACGACCATGCATTACTGGATTTTTTGAAAGCTCAATAACAGATCTACTGTCACACTAAATTACAGTAGTAGCTTGGTTTTGCATACCACCCAATTTTTCCAACACCATTTTCAACCATATGGCTTGACTTTAAAAGAAATCCATATAGTGTGGATAAGACTTTAAAAGTCTTTTTGATTTCATTTTCTGCATTTCCTTGTCACGATGTCATAATTTGAAAAACCATAAAATGGGTTGACTAGTTCTATTTTTTTTTTTTCTTTTTATGATATTAAGCTCCTTAATTTTCTAACTTATAATGGACGCGGAATAAGAAATGCATGCATTTAAACAAGCCTTTCCCTGTAAATAAATATCTATTTTATCAAAGAGTTTTGTGAAAATCCCTGTAAGTATGGACAATTTTGAAAACTTTCGAAAATAGTAAGGGTTTTTCAGAAAATTTGACGTTGCTTTTCCCAACAGTTTTCATAACTGCACGGGAAATGTATTTAAGTAGGATTAAGACCATCGATTACGTAATAAAAAAAACTCTTTGATAAAATAGATATTTTTGTAGTGTAGCTTCATCTTCTATGATTCTCCAAAACTTTTTTAATTTTAAAATTTTAATTTATCAAAACATTAAAAATAACAAAATTATGAAAGTCCTTTTCACTTTCAATATTTTGATAAAAAAAATATTTGTATGCAATATTATTAGGTAATGTATATTTGTATTCTTAATATTTACATTAGGAGTAAAAATATTTACAAATTTGATATATTTGTTTGTATTTACGAGTAAAAAAACATTGTATGTGATACAGTATATTACTATGACGTATATATATCTTTAGACTTATAAATATTTATATATTAGGAGTCTTCAATTTTTTTTTTCTAGGATCCATAATATTTGAGTACGAAGCTTAGAAAGTTTGTGAAGTGTGTGTTAGAAACTAAAGTTTTTGCAATTTATTTTATTTTGAATAATAAATAATAGTTGGATTTTTTAAATTAATTATGGTTTGGATAAAATAGAAGCTCGAATTGAGTTAATAATGAATAATTTATGTTATTTACGTAACACGATATTTTGTATTAGAAAGCTAAAAAAAGTAGGAAAGTAGAAAGGTATTAAAAGAATTAACTGAAAAAGTTAATTTGATTAAATATAATTTTCAATTATATATTTTAAATGTATGATTAGAATTTATTTCTTTCATAAACATTCATCCGACATTTGTTCATGTTTCCGTATATTATGAAATTCAAATTCACATATTTTATCTCTTTACCCAACAAATAAAAATAAGGATCTTCTCCTTTCATATACAAAATTGTAAGAAATATTTTAGTAAAAAAAAGTTTGAGCAGTTAGAGTTTTAAAAGGGAAGATTATGTGGTAAGGATGAGGGACAAATCTTTTTTTTGAAAAAAAAAAATCCACTCTTTCTGAAAGTCGTTTTTTTTTCGTGTGAAAAATGGAAAAAAGCTTTGGAAAATAAATTTTACACATGAATTTTACACAAATAAATTTTTAAAACAATTGATAATGAACATAAAATTTGCATAAAAGAATAAAAAAATCTTTATAAATTAGGTATTTATTATTCTTTCCTACATATTATTCCATCACATAAAAGATAAAAACTTTAAATGTGATGGGTTGGCCTAACAACGATATTTGAGGGACTGAGTGTTAAGTAAGTGGTTAAGATTGTGTCAAACAATAGTTGGGTTTTTAAAGTCAAGGCAGAGATAATATATTTAAAGTATATTATAATATTAATTTTAATGTTCACTATTGTGAAGTGTGAACTTGACTACTTATAAAGAGTCTTTAAAGTAGATTATAGTATTAATTTTAAAAAATAATTCTTGGTTGTCAATTATAAAAAATGACATTAAAAATGATTTAAGGAGTCAGTAAATTCTAAAAATTATTTTGATAAATAAAGTTAAAAATTTGTTTAATTACATTATTATGGTTTATTTGTTTCATATATTTTCGTATAATAGGTTATTAGATGAGGAAAATCAATAATTGGATCTCTAAAATAGTTTTGCTTATATGATTTATGTGTGGTGTTTCTAATTTTGTAATCCATATAGTGGATAGGACTTTAAAAGTTTTTTTTATTTCATTTTCTCCATTTCCTTGTCACGATGTCATAATATGATAAACCATAAAATGGGTTGGACTAACTTATAAAATGGACGCGGAATAAGAAATCCATGTATTTAAACAAGCCTTTCATTTTTTTGTCGTCTCTAATTAAATTTTAGCACCTAAATTACGTTGCTTCTTGTCTATTAAATTAATAGACTTAAAACAAAATTACAAAATATGTTACTGATTTTGACAACTCAATCTGATTTTATACCATAGAAAATTTAAATTGTTTACTAATATGGCTGGATCTGGAATTGGACTTTTTCAGATAGATTTTTTATTCCATTCATAAAAAAACATTCAAACCATTTCTTCTTAGATATGTCATCTGTCAAAAGACGAATGTTTTAAATTCCGGATAAAACATTAAACAATAGGCCTGTCATTGTTTTCATTATTTTTATGTCATGTAGTTTTCTAACCCACATAATAATCGATTTAAAGATCAATTATTTAAAGTCTTTTGATTTATTTATTTTTCATCTACAAATATTTTTTAGCCCATAAAACGGGCATGACTAGAAAGATAAGCAATACAAAGTCTTTGGAGCAGCTTCATTTTTCTAACCCATAAAATGGGTTATGTAATAGAAGTCCATGTAAATTAATTCACTCGTCTTATTATTAAAAATAGACTAAACAAATATGATGTTTTTTTACAACTTATTTTTAGTTTTTTTTTTCTTTAAGATAGTAGTTGAATTGAGGAGTGAATTTGAAATAGAGTGAGTAGATGAATTTAAGAGGATAGAGATAAGATTGTAGTGTTCTTTTGATTAAGAGATTTGAAGGAATGAATGAAGATATTTTTGAATGAAAAGTTTGAGATTTTGTGAAAGATATGATGTGTGTGATAGATTAAAAAAATGTTTTATTTGATAAAATAAATGATTACCAATTTATTCTTGTGAAATGTGATATAAATTTAAATATAAGTAATAAAAATTATATTTAAATGTGATAATTTTTTATTTATAATAAAAAATAAATTTAAAAAAATAAAATTAAAATTTATATAAGATATTTGTAGGAATAAATTTCAAATACATTTTCTTAAATAATAATTTGTATAGTATTATTTGAATTATTGTTAACCAAAAATATATTAAATAACTATTTTTTTCACAATTTATACAATGATATTAGATAAAGTAAAAATTGACAATAATATTATTTTATTATTATAATATTTAATATTAAAAGGTAATGGTTTAAAAATATTGTGACTCAACTATTTTAATATTACAAGGTTTTAATATAAATAATTTTGTTATGAACGAGTTTCATTAATTTAAGCCAAATTATTTCTTTAAGAATCACTTTTCTAGAGTTTTTTTGACTTTTTTCTAAGAGTTATCTTTTCACATTCATCTATTTGAAGATTGGAGACCACTAGGGTAATCCTTGAGGCGAGCTATCCACTTTCATTCGATCAGTTTCTTCAATAGAGTAAGTTGGTTTCCTGTTCTTCTCTTTAGTCTATTTCATTCTTTCTTTGCATGCGAGCTTGTTGTGGTTGCATGTGACGTTTGATTGTTTTATAAGACTCTCTACTTATTAGTGGTCCTAACAGTATATCTTGATCATGTTTTTGTTGTTCGTAGGAACATATAGAATTTCTTATGCGTTTGGAGGTGTTTTAGGCTTTTTAGAGCAGTTTGGTCATCTGTTAGGTTAGGGAAGCTAACTACCACTTTTTAATGTTGTTGATGATTTGATAAACTGTGTTGCATATTTGTTTTGATCTGAAATGGGTTGTTTGACATATAGAAATTTTGTTTTGATTGCTTATTTTTGGTTGAATTGTTGTTGAGTTGAAGAATTGAGGATCTGACCATTTGAGCAAATTGTATGCACTTTAAACTGAAACCTATTTTTGAACCATGCACTGAGTCAAGAATACTAATTTCATCATCTAAAAAGGTCCCTGGTTCCCCAAATTGCAGATTTGAATGTGTTGGTTTCTGATATAGCATTAAACGAAACTGGTGTGGCACTAAACGCAAGCTTGGTTGTGAAGTTCTAGGAACATTTAAGTTCCAGATTACTAAGCGTTAGTTTCACGTCGTTAAGTGACTAAAAATGCAAATGGCATGGTGTTGAGCGATAGCTTTGTACCACTAAGTGTCACTTTTCTTTATAGGTTTGGAGCCTTTTTAATCTTTTTGGTTGGGTGACAGGTTTGTCTCACTGAGGAAGACTTTTTGTGAGAGCTTTGGCATTGAGTACTCCCTATTGTAAGGGGTGTTGTGTTGAGAATCAGTTTGAACGCTAATGTGGTGTTTTGTGATTTTTTTGATTGTTTGAAGTAGTTTACCATGAGTTATATGTATGTTTATTATGGAAATTGAGATGCTTTATGGGCTGGTAACGTGATTGTGAATGTGTAGGACATTTATTGATCATGTATGTCATGATGATGAGTTTGTCATTGGTTATGTGCATGGCATGTGTTTGGTGTAATTCCATGAATCTCGTGGAGAGATTCTATGGTGGTGTTTCAGTAGTGTAAGTCTTGATGTGAGAGTCTGGACATTGGAGGTTATTTTAACGCTTTAATAACCATCCAATCTCTAAGGGCTTTACCTTGTCCTAGTTAAGGTGTTAATGGACTAACTTTGTCTGTGGTAGGGTGAAACCCCTTGGCAATGGCTCTGTAGAGTAGTAGGTCACCACAAGTGCACAACCCCCGAGAATGAGTCATTATATATATGTGTTGGAAGTCCCACATTAACTAAAGATAAAGTTAATTTATAGTATATAAGTGGGTGCAAATCTCATTTTATAAGTCGATTTTGTGGGGTTGAGTTAGACTTCTTAACATGATATCAGAGCTATGTTAAAGCCTATAGTATATAAGTAGATGCAAGCTTCATATTAACAACATAAGTGAGTGCAAACCTCATCTTAACAACATGTGATAGGATTGTTTTATGAATGAGTATTGTATGATGTTTATTTTTATATTTATTTATGAAAACAATTTTGGTATATTAACTTACTTTTTCTTCTTTGCTTGTAACTTCTTGTTTGTAATGATCACTTTATAAGTAAATAAAGATGTTCCAATTGATCCAATACAGGATGAGAGAGATGTAGTAACATAGTTAGGATTTATTCTATCATGTATAAGCCTTTTTGTTTTGAAAATTTTAATTTCTTATTATAGTGTATATATAACTGACTATACTCAGTCTATACTTTATTGATTCCTGTAATATATTAGTTATATTTTATATCTCATATTGTGGATTATCATTTATATAACTTTTAGTTAATAGCTTTATATTATTAAATAAAATGTTACAATACTAATATTGAATTTATTAATATTAATTATAAATATTATTATTATTATTATTATTATTATTATTATTATTATTATTATTATTATTATTATTATTATTATTAAGCTTGTTTATTATTGGGGCTGTTTTCCTTTGTATACATTAAACCGCATAGCCAATGCTGCAAAAGTACTTTACCGGAAGGAAAAAAAATACGTAGTCAAAATAAATTGAAGTTACAAACAACACAAAATTCTTATAGAGAAACTTTTTTTTCGTTATTGTCAACTAGTTTCATTCAGGCAGGGATAAAATTTATTTATCATTCTAACTCAAAGTTGTAATGTAAACAAATAACAAGAAAACACATGAAGTTGCCTCTACTATACGTGCCGTAGCATTTAAAGGATAATTGAATCCATTTTTTTCTCAATAAACTCACGAGAATCGATTCCAGTCTCCAATTACAGATACAGGACCAATTCCACTGACAACATAATCGATTTCAGGGTTTTTGAATCACCCAAAATCAATTATAGAAAAATACAAACAAATATATAATCTATTTCAGCACCATCATAATCGATTTTACTGATCGATTTAAATCGCAATTTAAGACATATGAAATCGATTCAATCCTAGTCTGAAGCACCCTATAATTGATTCCGTAAACACCACAATACAATAGAATCAATTCTTCTCACTTTTATATTTATTTATATTTTCTCGTTTAAACCTTTATTAGTAATTTAGGACCAATCAAAGATTGACACGAAATCCATGGATAATGATATTTAGACAACATTTTTTTGACAACATTTGAACATTGATTACGTGTCAATCTGTGATTGGTCCTAAATTACTCCATAATAGTGTAATATAAAATTACTCCATAAATGTTCTTAGTTATTAATGTAATATAAAATGATAATTTTTAATGTTATATTTAATGGTAAAAAGGTTTATAAAGAATAAAAAATTAACATTAATTATTAAAATTAATTTTAAAAATNTAAAAAANTNATAATTTAGTAAAATGAAATTATTTTTAAATTTAATATTTTTTGTAATATAATTTACTACCAAATATTTGATAATTGTTAATATTATATATAATTGTAAAAATTATCATACGAAATAAAAATTAAATTTTAAGATGAAAATAAATTGTATAATTATAATAATTATTATTATTATTATTGTTGTTATTATTATAATATGTTTATTACTCTCAAACAAGTGTTCTCACATACCTTTATTATTGGCGTTGTCCTTCAACACATGTTGCAACATCATCATCACTTTCCAACCCTAATGGAACAATCGTTCAAGGTGGAAACCAACATTGACTTCGATGTAAACACACACCACTCCCTTAATTTATCTGTCAAAACCATCAATAATTAAACCTAACCACCGAAAAACCTAATTCAATTATGAAGCAAACAGTCCTTCAGTTCCATGGAGGAACATGTTTAGCGGCGCCATCATAGGGTGGGGGATCTACCAAGGATTGAAGAGAAGGTCTAGAATCTGCAGGATGTCGACAAAGAGGTCAATACCGTCTTCGGTGATCTCGAGAATTGAATTCAGAATCCGTAAAAGATCCGTGAGCACATTGTCTGAGCTTTGAGGATGTCGTTGACGGCTTCCATCTCAACGTACGCTTCCTCCTTCGCCTTTATGCTCTACGCCACATGTATGTTCTTGTTTTGCAAGCGGCTCGCTTCCTCAGTTAGGTTTTCCAGCTGCTTCTGCTTTCACATCCGCGATCTCCTCACCGATTCGCGGTTCGACTCCATCTACTTCCTCTTCCTCTCGTATATGGTCAGATCTCCTCCGTCTGACGATGTTCAAACGGTGTTCACACCCTTCCTTAATTTTAAGGAAAACATGCTAGAATCGAATATGGTGGAACCAAAATATGCTGGAACCGAATCCTTCGTGATGGGAACTGAATACCAAGTCCAGTTGTATTGTCTTCATTGCACCGGAACCATTCCAGGACCACTGAAACCGAATGCACCTTCTTCTATGGGTGGAACCTTTGTTGGAACCAAATCCACACAATTTATTCCTTTCTTCTTCATCTTCTTCACGTTGAACTCCCTCTCTCTTTCCTCTTCTTTAACTTCAACGTCTCTCATCTTCATCTTCAACCTCCATTCTCCTTCCTCTCCTGAAAAAAAAACCTACAAGAATAAAACACTCACCTATGATAAAAGGTGATGACATTTTACAAAAAGATTTAGGGTAAAAAGGATATTTGATAGTGAATCAGTTCAAATCTTCACAACACAACGAGACACACAAAATTTTTATATCTCACAAATTTTCACAAATCCTTTTTCACTCATCCCTCTATATGAAGACGTTGCAAATCATTTCTCGCAAATATCCGTCAATAGTAATTCCATGTAAGTGAACACATGTTAAATTTTTTAGCACCTAAAATCACGTTGCTCCTCGATTTCTAACCCATATAATGGGAGCAGTATAATGAATTATTTATTTTCAAAATGCAAGAGTGTCCCTCCTCCTAGGACACAACAAATCAAAGAGTCTACATAGAAAAATTATGAGACCATAAAACAAATATTTTATACTTTATTCTAATTTATTTGTATAAAAAAATTGAAAATTTAACTTCACACTCAGTTAAAAGTAGACAATGAAGGAATTTATCTCAGTTCATTGAAACGTATTTGAAAATAAAATAAAAAGTGTGGAAGAAGAATGTTAGTCTCTATAGGTTGTTATTGTTTAGCTCCAAACAGGCAGAAAAAAAAAGGCAAAAATTCACACTTCCTCTCTCTTTAGTAATTTTTAGCAGCTAAAGTGAGTTGCTCCTGGTCAATTAGGTTGATACAAATTACGTTACTGATTTGGACATGTAAATTCAATTTTATAAATTTAGCATATAAAAATTAAACTGTAAGATAGATAGTGTAATATAAAATTTCAGGGGAGAAGCTCAAGGGAGAAGAAGAAAAAAACTTAGGCCTTTTCCATGTTTCTTCTCTTTTTAGAAGGAAAATATTACCACTAGTGCAGCGAAAGGAAACGACCGCGGTTGTTTTTTACTATACGTCGCGGTTTTAGAACCCCGACATATACGGGCGAGGTAAAAAGTCTGGGACTTTAGGTTGCGATTCCAACCACGGTAATAACCTGGGGATATAACAACGGTTCTTTATTGAACCGCGGTCAAAAGCCATTTTTTTTAAAGAAAAATTTCGTCTAACCTTTTGGTTGCGGTTCCAACCGCGGTAATAGATCTGCTGAAATCGCGGCCTATTCCCTTTTTTTTGAAAAAAAAAATCGTCTAACTTTCTACTGCGATTTTGGCCACAACCGCGACCTATTCTCTTGAAATTTTTTTTAATAGCAAGTCTGGTTTTGTGATATCCACTATCACAAAAACAAACCTGCATATCAAACAATCACATAATGTACACAAATTCAACGCAGATTCAATAGATTCAACACAATAATCAATATTTACATCCAACTTCGATCCATACGTAAATATTCTGACCTTAAAATAAAAAATCATACCATCATAAAAATTATACAATCATACAAAATCTAAGGATACAAAATTATATGATGATTCAATCACATATTCAATCATACAAAATTATAGAATCTAATAAAAGTTAAATTTAAACATTAATATAAGAACCTGCTGGTGTGAAAAGCCAATAACAATGAATAACCTACGATCAAAACGCTAGAAAATTCAACTCTAAAAAATTCAAACCTGTAAAATATACAAACAAATATTAGTTTTAGAAATAAAAACAAACATCAAAACGCAATTTACCTCTAAGGGGAAGAATCGGAAAAACCAATAAAAAGACGTTTCGAATGATTTTGATCGGTTAAAACTCTTTCCCAACGTTGACAATGGCCACGACACCGAACCAAAATGGGTTTAAACGGTGAAAAATGATTGAAAATGGAAGCAGAGGATCNCGTGACGAAGGAGGCTCTGAAACTGTTTGTGCGTGAAGAAGAAGGAAGATGATGACATTGTTCCCGTGTCTTTTATTTTTATAACCTAAGCAGGGGAATAGACCACGGTTCACCATTTAACCGAGGCCTATTCTCCGGAAAAAAAAATTCAAAATACATCTGAAATGACATTTTTGAAATTTTTTTCAAATTTTATGTCGCGGTTCACCGCCAAACTGCAGCCTATTCCCTTAAATATTCAAAATTTAAAATTTTGCAGGGGGAATATACCGCGGTTCCCCTTAGAACCGCGGTCTATTCGCCTGAAATTTTTTTTCAGAACTGCTTTTGTGGAATGTCAGAATTTTGCAGGGGGAATAGACTGCGGTTCCCCTCAGAACCGCGGTTTATTCCCCTGCAATTTTTTTTCAGATCTGACTTGGCGGGAAGTCAGAAATTTAAAATTTCAAAAATTAAAATTTTGCAAGGGAATATACAACGGTTCCCCTTAGAACCGCGATCTATTCCCCTGAAATTTTTTTCAGAACTGCTTTTGGGGAATGTCAAAATTTTGTAGGGGGAATAGACTGAGGTTCCCCTTAGAACCGCGGTCTATTCCCCTAAATTTTTTTTTTTCAGAATTGCTTTTGAGAATGTCAGAATTTTGTAGGGGGAATAAGTCGCGGCTCCCCTTAGAACTGCGGCCTATACTGTCGATATAATTTCAAAAATGTCACCGCGCAATATTATGCTTCGGTTTCTATTGAACCGCGACATAATGTGCGCGGTAAAAGATCAATTTTTTACTATTGTACTAAAGGTATGTTCTTCTCACTGTCGAGTGAGCTTGTGTCTTGCTAGATAAAAAAGAGACTTACTAACTGAGGTGGATATGTGATTTTCGTTGAATGAAGATCTTCTAACTGAGTGAGAGAATCTTGGAAAAGTTTTCCAATTTTTTTCGAGTGTTCAATACTCTACAAAAATTTTAAAAAAAAGCTAATTACTTCTTGTTTTATAATAAAACATTTACATCTAATTTTTATTATTAGAAAGTGAGTTTGTAAGCCTAACTCAACCTCACAAAACCGGCTTGTAAGGTGAGGTTTGCACCTCACTTATATATATATATATATATATATATATATATATATATATATATATATATATATATATATATATATATATATATATATATTATAAATTGGTCTTATCTTTAGTCGATGTGGGACTTCCAACACACCCCCTTCACGCCGAGGTATAAACATCTCGTGCGTGATAATAGAAATTGGGTGGTCCAATAGCGGCGCGACAACGGGTGGAAACAGAAATGGCCACTTAGAACTCGCTAGGATAGACTCTAACCATAGCTCTGATACCATGTTAGATATCAGAGCCATGATTAGAACCTATCCTAGCGAGTTCTAAGTGGACATTTCTGTTTCCACCTGTTGTCGAGCTGCTATTAGACCACCCAATTTCTACTATCACACACGAGATGTCTATACCGTGGCGTGAAGGGAGTGTGTTGGAGGTCCCACATCAACTAAAGATAAGGCGAAATTATAATATATAACTGAGGTGCAAACCTCACCTTACAAGTCAGTTTGTGGGGTTGAGTTAAGCCTAAAACTCACTTCTAATATTTATAATGAAATACACACAAAATGCATGGCACAAAGATAAATAAGATATTTCAGCAAATATAAAAAATAAGTAATTTTCACATTTATAATTTCTTCCACAAAACAAGTTAAATAATATTAAAATGTAAAAAGAAACATAGAAGAAATTCTTTACATGTTTTTTCTTTGGAGTATTTAAGAAGTGTTTCCATAGGTTGCATAAAAAATTCAAATATGAAATTAGAAATCTAACTAGTGAAAATGAATGAAAAAAATAATATATAAAAAAATATTTATAAACTTTCTTAATATTTTAGGTCTTAATATTTTAAGTTGAAAGTGATAAAAGTATGTTTTTTTCATCTTAAATAAATGAAAAGGTAACATTTTTATCAGTGTGACTTAAAGACATTATAGGTCTTACATTTTAATTCTCGGGTTCCTAGTTTGTCCCTGTCTCTCTTATTGTCGTTCACCCTTAACCTCATCCTTCGAACCTCGTCGTCCTCCGCCATGAATCCTTATGAAGTGTTCAATCACTAACGAGTTTATGGTTGTCTAACTTTTACGAAAGAAGAAAGAGAGAAAAGAGGAAGCCAACAAAACTAAAAAGGCAAAGGCGAAAGATATTATTTTACTACATACCTTTATGTATATATGCACGGATACAATATATATACAGAGTAGGAAAAACTGAAAAGAAACTGAACAGACGTTATAACTTAATAGCCTCCCTCAAGCTTGAGTATGTATACAGAAATACACAAGTAAATGCATGGCACACAAATAAATTAGATGTTTTAACAAACATAAAAAATAAGTAATTATCACCTGTATAATTTCTTTCATAAAATAAGTTAAATAATATAAAAATATTATAAAAAGATTTAAAAAATAATTTTAATGTATTTTTTCAAAGAATAGTTTACCATATATGGATCCTATAATTTCTTATCTATTAAATGAATGACAACTAGATAAATATGCACAAATTACCTCATAGTTGTAATAATGCCTAAATTACAGCCAATACAATATTTAGTTGTCAAATATTTTACTAATAGAATATTTCACATATTTCAACATTTTCACTGAAATTGATGCATCAATATCACATATTTTCAAATTGAATAGAGACTTATTAAGCATTCAGTTTTTTAAAGGTCTTAGTGTTTCCATAAGAAATTCAAATATGAAATTAGGAGTCTCACAATTACTGAAAATGAATGAAAAAAAATAATATATAAAAAAATATTTATAAACTTTCTTAATATATAAACAGAAGAGGAAAAACTGGAAAGGCGTTATAACTTAATAGCCTCCCCCAGCTTGAGTGTGTATACAGAACATATTTTAAAGTCAGACGATTGAACGAGCAGAAGATTAAAGTCAGACGAACAAAACTCTTGTCCATTATATGTTCTTATTACCTTAGATGCCTCTGTTAAACTGATTCTTTATTAACACAAAATTATTCATCAAGTTTCTAGTCTCACCCTTATTTTTCATTGGATAGACCCACGTATGTCTTGTATAGTCATCAACGATAGAGAGAAAAAACCTGTGACCATACTAAAAGGACCTCAAATGTATGTCTATGTGCACAAGATAAAAAATATCATTACTGCTAGTCTGACTAAGAGGAAAGGGGAGTCTGTGTTGTTTTGCTAAGTGACATGCAGCGCAAACATTAGTACTATTAAAACAAATATCATCATAACTTTTGGATAATTGTTTAAGAATCTTATTTGAGGGGTGTACCAGTCTACAATGCCTGAGATCAAGAGAATCAACATGTTTAAAAGTCTCATCATTATGCACAAGAAATATAGCATTTTTCAAGCAGCTAATGAAATGGTAAAGACCATTGATAAGCCTTTGAACAGATATAATATTTAACGTGAATTCAGGTATATATAGTACTGATGTATGGTAATTTGATCAGTTAATTAAACTACCCCTACACGTCTAGCAATAACCTTATTGTTATTGAGCAAACTAATATGTATAGGTTAGATCTCATAATGACTCATGATCAGTAACACCAGTATCAAGGATTCAAGATTTAATACCTTCTTTACCTTTTTTTAATTTGGTGTGTTGAGTGCTCACTGAATGTGCTGTTGACAACTTTTTCAGGATGTACATTTCTTTCTGATTGAGTTATGCCAGCAATTTGTTGTATTTGCTCCGTAGTCAAGTTTTTAAGGATTCGTTCACAAGTGGATTGCTCTTCCAGAGGTTTTTCTTTTCCAGTGACCCGTTCAGTTTTGTTCTCCAGAGCCTTTAATGTGTAATTGTATCTTTGCTTTGAATAGCATTCGTCTTCAGTGTGGTTCATCTTTTTACAATACTAACATTGCTTGCCATATAGTTCTTTCTTCTTCCTCTTCCATAACTCTTCCATTGTATGGTATTTCAACTTCTGTAATTCTTCCGAGTTTGAGTAGCGTTGTTCACCATCACTTTCTCTGTACCATTACTATCATTTAGTTGTCTTTCTTGTTGGAGAACCAAAGGAAAAACACGATTGATACTTGGAATGGCTCCATAAGCAAGATTTGAGTTTTAACAGTGCTGTAGATTTCACCTAGGCCTTTTAGGAAACACATTATGCGCTCAGAATCTTTGTAGTCTGTAATAAACTTGGTGATATTGTAGCTACATCTCGCGTGAAAAACACAAGCTGGAATAGTACTCTGTAACCGTTCTTTCTCCCCGTTTTGTCGAATTAATTTCTTGGAGGAGATCAGAGACACGAATGTGATTACTCTTTGAAAATCTTTCTTGCAAGTTCTTCGCATAGCTCCCTTGCGTTGTCAATATAAATACTGCTTTGAGCAATTTGGCTTGCAAGGGTGCGTGTGATCCAGGATACCACCATAACGTTGCAGCGTTCCTAGATCACCATGCGCTGGTTCTTGAATATCTCCATTCACGAACTTATACTTGGACACTAAGCCGCGCTTCATCGATCTACTCCATGCATGGTAATTTGATCCATATATCCAATTGTGGTGTAACAAGAACTGCTCCTGGATTTTCGCCTGGATCAAGACAGAAGATGCTGGTGGGGTACTGGGATCAGTCTCTCCGGTGAGTTTCTGAGTTGCTAAGTGCCCTAGGTTTGATCAATTACATTGTGATTTTGATGTTATAGGTGAACATCACAAAATCTGAAATCGAGACAAATTATTCAGACGAAAATGTCAACAATGAAAATGTTTCAAATTTTAGGGCCAGTGGAAATTTTGAAGTGGATATTACAACTGTTTTAATTAATAGTTTCAATTTTGTTTATTTTATTTTATTTCTACTGTGTTAGAAAAAATATATCTTATTTAATATTTTTAAAATAATATTAATATATGATTAAAAATAGAGTCTCCTAAATATATAAACAAAATTATTACAAAATTTATTTAAATAGATGTATTTTAAATTTACCTTTACATTTTATTTATTTATTTATTCATATTTAATTGTCTATTTATTTATTTATTTATTTATTTTTAATTATGCAGGTTTTGTTTATTCATTTAATTTATTTTTGGTTATGTATTTATTTGTGTAATTTACCTATACTTGTTATTTTTAATATTTTTTAATTTTATTTTTTTATTATTTTTTAATAAATAAATATTTGATTATTGTAGTTAAAGGTGTAAAAGATTTAATTAAATAAATATTATTGGGTTATTTTGTTGATTATGTTAAAACTTATTTATCCTAACTAGTTGTTTCGGATGGGAACGAGATAACAGTTGATCACTGTGGCTCTTCTCTTCACTTCGGAATTCTCTTCGTAGCAACCTTAAAACCGAACTGCAGGTTAGCACTTCAACGCTCAAGTCAGCAGAGTTACCACGATAATAATATTCAGAAAGTCAATCTAACCTTTTACCTGAGCTATGCTTGTTCTATTTATAGAGAAATATACCCACCATAATCGGAGCCACGTTGTGCCAAGTCATGTACTCCGTAAATTCCTCCAACAACTTAGCTTGTTAGTCGTAACCGTAGTCGCAACCACTTCCCACTTCCTAGATTCTTACTTCGCCATTTGCTCCGCTGAATCCGCAAACTATCTCCACTAACTTAGCAATCACTATAGTTCCTTTTCGGTGCAACCCTTACCCCGATCTTCCCTGCATATTTCCCGATCCACCAGACCTTTCTTACCTTTCTCCTGCTACATTATACAAGTCAACCAGTTATCCCCTATGACCGTGTCTCTCCCTATCGGTATAAGTTCACTCTCGATCTTCTTCTTCATAGCCCCGATCGACTTAAATCCTCTCTATACTACACTAGTTATTATAAAATTAATCCAAATTTTTATAAAATATGCTAAAGTAGGGTTTATGGATATAAAAAAATAATGATATTCTTACTTTCATTTTTTACTAACTTTTTAACTCCATCCAATTGAAAAATGATGTGAAAAGAGATGAATGAGTGATTTCGGGAGTTTTGTTGTTAGCGAGCTTCATATTTTGGACTCAAGTTTTATTTACCAGTCTCGGTCAGAGTAAGCGAACTTTCACTGAAATTAGAAAGTGTCATTCACTGAACCTCTAATTGTCGTCGTTCGTCATTTGCCTTTAACCGCACGTTCGTCGTGGTTTCGAAGTACCGTTGAAGACTGAAACCAAGGTTTTTGTAGCTTCCTGTCATTGGTTTTGGTTATCCTTTGTTTTTCTTCGGTTATTTTGACTTATTTTAAATTTTTTACTTTTTTTTATTATTTTAGAATTATTCTATTTTTTTGGGTGTTATTCTGATTTTGTAGATTTTATTTGGTGTACCGTAGGTAATGTTACAATGGATGAGATTGGTGAACTAAGTAAAAACTCTTACTGCAGAATTGAGTAGAACTTAAGAATCAAATAATTAGGGACCTAAAGTAAAATTTTTGCATAACCAAGTCAACCCATTTCATGACAAATTTTTAAGTGAAAATAATATTCCTTAACAAATTAATGTATAATTAACTCATCTTGAACGAATGATAACTACATTTTTAACTAATTCCATCATCAAACAATCAAAAAGTGTAAATTAACTGAGACTAAAGACTAAAGTTTTGTAAAAAAGATCAACACAAGTCATGTCATAAATTTTTAAGTGAAAATAATATTATTTTAAATTTTAAGTATGTTATGAATAATTTTATTTTTAAGTTTAAGATATGAAATGATATCGTTTGACGGAAAAAAAACAGTTTCTGACATAGGTTTTAATGATATGGAAAATTAGTTCTTCGACTCCAAGACCAAGGATACAGCGGATTCAAATAGTTAAAAGATGGTGAAGTAGGTGAATGAGTTGATGGAAGAAACAACAAATGCAGATATTGAATCATTAAATTTGTTTATCCAAAGAGTAGTTGATATATACAGACCAATGTGTCGGTTGCACACATAATAAATGAACATGACTAAATCAACATCATATATACTAAAGAAATTCACACTTTCATGCATGATACTTTAATGGTCAAAGATACACAATGATAATAATAACAATAATGAACACTTTTTGTTTTGGACAATGTTTTATGTTTGAAGGTTTAGAAACAGCCTAGGAGTTTCTTTGGAGCTGTTCCAGTTGCTCTATACTTTGCAGCTGTCTCCTCTGCCTTCAGAAGTTCTTCTCCTTTCTTTGCCTCAATTATTGCTCTTTTCTCTTCAGCTTCCTTGTGAATTTCAGCTATTTTGTTCTTTATCTTTTCTGCATATTCTGCTTTTTTCTTCTCCAATTCTTCCTGTTCATGCAAAAATCAAAAATCAACTTTAATTTGTTCCTCTCTTTGCCCACATTCAATGCAGAAAGTATTGAATGTGAAAATGTGAAATAGAAGAAAACGAACACATAAAACTTGTTAGAATTTGCAATGAAATCGATTCTCACTTCTTTTTTCTTTAGATCTGCCTCCACTGAAGCTTTCTTGCTGTTTTCCCATGCCGAAATGGCTGAAAGATTTTTATGTGCCCTGTTCAAAAATTTCACTTAGATTAGTATATCCTACACTTTGTTAACCTCAAATATATCTGTCATTTATGTTCTAATTGATTATTTCTTACCATGAGTTAAATCAAAACATCATTAAATATGAAGCAAAAGGGATGCACATTCTTACTTGTTTTCAGCTTTTGATTTTTCACTTTCCTCCCATGCCTTGATTAGTGATAACCTCTTCTCAGTTGCAACTCTTGCAAGCACCGCATCTGAAGAGAAATGAAGATGGTGGATGACATAATATGTAATGTAAGAATACAAAAGGGAAATTAAATGTCATAATGTCACGTCACAAACCTCTGTTTACAGAGCCCTCACTTGGTTTCTCTTCAGCAACTTCTTGAGTCTCTGCAAATATATCCAATTTAACAATAATAAACATAACAACAACAAAAGGGGACAAAAAAGGTTATGACAAGAAAAATATTGTAGTGGTGCTTTCTCTTTTGCCTCAAAATTGAAGGCTGGATAGCCTTTGAAATGCTTGTAATTGAGTGATAATGGTTTGATAAATTTATGCCAAATTAAGATGTGCAAAACTTGGATTCAAAGAAGGACCACTCTGTCACTTGCTAATAGAAATGGAAAAAAGGCAGAGCAATACGAGAACATTGTTTTGAATAAAACTACAACAAGAAAGTTCCAGTAAAAGGAATATGATAAAATACCACAAAACGGAATCAAGTACAAGTAACAACAAACGACCAAACAATCCAACATCATATTTTTTTTCTCCTAAAAGGGGTTAGAAATATTATTAAAAAAATATATTAAAACCGTTTCTCACTGATTCTATATAACTATTTAAGTTAATTATAAGGAAAACAAGTATATTGTTACCAGAAGCATATATATTCAATCAAGTACTAAAGCAGTGAACAACCATGTAACTTACAATTACGAAAAAACACTTTTTTGCTCATACAATTACGAAAAATAATCATTTTTTTTCTCTCAAGATAATACAACTAAAGCACCCTTTGGAATAAACAAAATACAGTTCCTCAAAGAATTGGTTAAAACAAAACAAGAAGATAAACAAAGCAAACAAAAATATGCAGAGAGAGTCCATGAACACAGATTTCAATTTTTTCTTCTGCAATCAGTTTTTCTACCAACCAAATTCAACTAACCCCAACTTCCAGAACATGATAACATGACAAGAATCAACATAACACTATCTTAGCCTCAACCAAACCAAAACATGACAACATAGAAGAATCAACATAAGAAAATCTTACTCTCAACCAGGACAAGAGCCTTGGACTCATCAGGCTTGTCATCAGAAGAGGGCACTGGAATCACAGATTTCTCCACAGCCACATCCTTTGGAGCCTCAGGAACAGCTTCAGGCTCAGCTGGAGGCTGTGAAGGAGCAGCTGGTGCTGCTGTCTCTGACTCTGCTGTTTGAGGTTGCTGTTCTGTCATTCTTTTTTCCTCAGAAACTCAGAATTCTGTGCACACAGAAATGGTAAACAGAAACAGGTGCGACTACACTTTCCCTTATTTAGGAAAAATCAACACTTAATGGAGAGAGAGAGAGAGAGAAAATTGAGAAGGGTGTTGATTGGTTGAGATATTATAGTTGGAGGAAGGTAACTGCTTAACTCTAAGTTCCAAAAGCTTAGCTGGGAATTAGGTACATGTGGCCTCACCATGCGTTGGCACAGTAACAGATATTAGAGACCATTGTGGACGATGAAAGCAACATATGCTAACAATTATGCAACCAAAGTGAATTAGGATAAACCAAACAAAATGTTCAATAACCATTCTCCAACTGTTCTTCGTGGGTCCCTTCATTAATTATCTCTTCTCCATTCCATTAATGCCATCATTTTTTCCTCCAACACTTTCCATAGATAAAGTTAAGGACTGAGAATTTTCATGCTCGGAATTTGGTAAACTTTTTCTTTTTACGTTCATTTTTTTTCAATCCTTTCACCTCACTATAACTAGTATTGCTTAGTAAATGATTTAGCATTCATATATTAGTAATGACACTTTAATTATTACCTTCAATGATTTATATCAATACTATAAGTTAAAATAACTTTTCTTTCATTTTCTGACATGTCAGCAGGTTTGATTTACACTTCACACAATAATTTTCTATTTTTATTTTATCATTTTAACAATAAGTCAGATTATAGAACTATTTCCAAAAATATATTACTAAAATTGAATCGATTTAAATTGTTCACTTTAACCATTGAAAAAACATTACCAAACATATCTCCATATTCACCCTACTTCAACCACGATAACTGCTAAGTTCTATTTTTAATCATCCACTTAATTGAAATTTATTATGAAGTTGTCAAATTAGAACAACTTCCTCCTTTTAGGAAAAAAATATTCATTGATTTTTGAATTATTTGATTTTTTTTGTGTGTGTTAGGAAAAGTGTTCTTTAATTCAATAGCCATGAATTGTGGTTACTCTTTTGAGTGGTCGACAGTTCACGCCATAATTGACAAAGAAATTAGTGATAAATACAATAAAGTAAACCAACATTATTAGGTCATCACTCCTTAATTAATCCATTGATTGATGATTACAAAACAATAATTTATTGGTGTTATCTTATTGATCAAGGTTACCCCACATTAAACACATAACGTGCTCAAGCATCCATAAAAGTCGACGTTTTTTATTACCTTTCTCAAAGGGAAATTTTCATCTAAAAAAATTGAAGTTATTGAAGATTCTTTTTCATATCGTGTACACAAGGGAATATTTTGTGTGCCCACCTTGTAAAAACTAGAAGTGAAATTCATGATGGCTTCCCAAAAAACAATGTCATTAATGATCTATCACAATCAATCTCAATCGACTAAGTTGGTTTCTTGCTCAACTTGTGTAAATATCATTAAAGCTTTTAACATTTTGGATTTCAATGTTGCTATGATTTGGAGTTCAAATCTAGCTTAGATATGGTAGGTTTTAAGGATGAGCTTCCTTTTGATTTATTGCAATTAACTTCATGGTGTTTGTTTCAACGTATTACTTTGAAAAGTCCTTTTATTTTAGTTATTTAAAGGACATATAAGTTTTGATTAATTGAGAGTTATAATATTTTTATTTTGATATCTATTTCTTTTTTCTGTTGATATTTATGTTTGTTTTGACCTTCAATTTACTAAAATCATTGTGATTAATTATTGTATTTTAGATATTATCCGTTTGAAAGTTTGAATTTTATTTTATTTTTTTACAATTTTGTTTTTAAAGAGATTTAAAAAGGTTATAAAATAAAAATTTATTTAAATTATATATGTTCAGTGTTAATGTCTAAAGGATATGTGATTATTTGAATGATCAATATTAATATATTACTATTTTTGATAATTCAAAAGTATATTAAACTTGTTATAATAATGATTAAATAAATGAATTGGTTAAATCTTTTCCACAAATGGTAGCCTCTTTAAAAGAATAATCTAGATAAAATTAACCATGATGTGACTATTATAAATTAATTGTATCTCATCAACTAATTTTATTGCCTCAAATTTTATGTAAAAAATGAATGAATTGTTATGTGGTAGTAATAATACAAATTAATGACATTATTACTTGATGTAATGAATACGAAGACAATAAAAGCACTTTTTTCTTTCTTTCTAAGGTCGTCTCTCTCTTTTTCACGTTTTCTCATTAAAGATAAATGGACGGTTTGAGAAGGAACACACCAACCACTACCTGCTAAGAACAGAGAAATATAATTCTTCTACGGAAAAATTGTCATCATTTTCTTTAACTTCTCAGAGAATAAACAATCAATTATTCTTGTTATAAAAAAATTTCTTCATTTTATTATCATTATTCATAATAAATGTTTGTCTGAAATTAATAATTAAATATTAGAACATGTAAAAATACTTTTTTATATAATTTTTAGTAAAAGCTTTCTTTGATTTTTTAACAAACACTTATAAGCAAGACTTTCAATTAAATAAATCAAGTAAAGTCATTTTTGGGCTTATAAAAAAAATGAAGTAAAGTTGTCTTTTCATTAGTCTCCTCTGAAATTAGCACATCATATGTAGAAATAAGTTGGTATGGTTTTAATTTTACACACATTGTTTTTATCAGAATTTGGCATTATGTAGACCAGATTTTTTACTTTTTTTTAATTCAACTGTGTTAAGATTTAAAGGATAAAATTGTGTATCAGATTAAATAGAAATAAATAACTTAAATAAATAGTATATAAAAAAATCACAAATTTACTTTCTTATTTTCTTAGAGATTTTTGTATAATTTCTTTGGCCAACTTGCTCCAGCTTTTAGTCCACTTCTTTTTTATGATATTATTTTCTTATTGGTGTATCATTTTCAAATTGGAGTAGAAGTTAAAAGTAGTTTTCTTCTTGTTGCAATCTCTTATAAAATCATGAAAACAAAGTTTATTTGTGGACAAAAAGTGTACTTCTAAACCACAAAAACAAAGAAAGTGATAAGTTTACAGAAGGAAGAAAAAATAGAAGAAAATGAAGAAAGTGAACAAGATGGATGGAGCAAACAAGAAACAAAAATGTAAAATTGACCATGAGATTTGTCACTATACCCTCTTGCCTTTTTCATATGTTTCAGTGAGACAAAAAACATATGTCTGCATATTCTATGATTTCAACCCTTTGTTGGTATTATGAAGTGCACATGCAATGTTTCATAGAGAATCTTGTTTGGACTAGAATTTTGGAGATGGTAAGATTCATTTTGGGCCATTCACAATGGGAAGATGAGATAAGTACCATTTTAAGTGCAACTTTTAAACCACCAAAACTACAACATATCACCAATTGGAAAAACGAAAAACAAAGAAAATGGTGGACAGTAGTTCCATCAAGGAAATGCGGGTAGGGGTTCAACATTCACACATACACATAAGTCTTCACACTGATAAGATATTATCCGTTTTGGGCCAAGTTCTCACAGATTTATTTTTCGTACCATTCCAAAAGACCTCTTATCAATGGAGGTATCTTATGTGTATATAAATTCATATTCATCTCTTATTTTTTCTGATGTAGGACTTTGTTTGTACTCAAAAGGAAATTCTACCCTTTTGTATTTTTTGAGTTTGGTAAGTGTATGTGTTTTTCTTCATTATTTTTATGTGTTTTTGGAAAAATGTGGAAAATAATTTAACTCTTAACGAAACCTATTATCATTAGCTTTTGCACTAATTATATATCTTTTGTACTTTTACTTCACGGATGCTTTCTGGTAACTTTTCACCTCAAATATTGAAATTATTAAACTCGTGGACATTGTTCATATTTCTCTGTCGTATCCACATGATTAACTACTTTCATATTTATCAAAAACACAACCTTTTTTAGTTGTCCCTTTACTAGTAAAGAAGAAGGAGTCAAATGAAATTGCCATATTGGTTTGAGATATATAAAGTGAGTTTCTTTATGTTATTTATTATAGTTTTATATAGAGTAATATAAATAAATAAAAAATTATAAAAAAAAAGTTATATAAGAAGATTTGTAATTTTTGTAAGAAAAATTGTATAAAAATTTATAATTTTTAGAAAAAGATTGTACGAAAAAATTGTAATTTTTGTAGAAAAAATTATGAGAATTTGAAGTTTTGCTAATTAAGTTATATATTAAACCAAAATTTACTTTTGTTTTTATGTGGGTTTTTTTAGAAGAGATTTTTTTTATTGTGTGATTTTCACTGGTTTCATCAAAATATATATATAAGAAAATACAAGCTCTTGCACTTTGAATTTTTATTTATGATAATATAACTATAATTTAAAAGAAATTATTGAGGCTCTTTAGTGGTAGTACATTTGACATTTTCATGTTCCTTGGTTTGCAGCAAAACCTAAACTATCTGAATTCTTGAAAGAGTAAAGAAAATAAAAAAACATTTTATTTGTGATTTAAGAAAATGAAGAATTAATGAATGTTGCTTCCATTTGTCACTTGATATCCTTCAAAGCAAAACTACTCTTAAAATTAAGTTACAAGAGGAAGCTTATGAATAAATATAAAAATATATAAGCAATGATTTGAACATGTAATAAGATGTTCAGTGCAAGCACAGCTCAAGTAACAAATTAAATTGAAGGAACACACATAAGGGCAACTATATAGCAAGAATAATTGAAGTTTGAACTTTTAAGCAAAAAATGGACAACTTCACCGCTATAAAAGCAAACATTTGGCAGACATGTGTGCAAACCTTAATTGATGTTTGGTTCCTAATGATTTGTTCCTGATGTTTGTATAAGATAAAAAAAAAAAATTAAATCGATAAAAGTGGGAAAAAATACTATAAAATGATTGGAAAGTAGAAGCAAGTAAGATAAAACTATAAGAAAACACACCTTACATAAAATTTGCTTATTATCTAAACAGACAAAGGTCTGAATCACACTACATTATGGTGATGACTGTTACTCCGTGCACCCCATCAAATTTCAAATATTTTCCTGTACGTCATCATTTCGGATTTTATTTTTCAGAACGCATTAAATCATTTTTGGAAAGGTTTTTTTCCGAAAGAGACTCACCCACTTCTAATCCTGGAGAAATTTTCTAAATTTTTTGATGGGGTGGTGGAAGAAAATTAATAGGGTGCAGGAAATAACACCCTATGGTGATTGCATTGGCCCAAGGTCATTCCACCCTGCAACATCTCAATTTTTCTTATAATATTCCAAGGTACTTTTTCATTCACTTGCTTTCACTGTAGACAGATTCTTGTATGGCATTAGTTAAGATAACTAAGAACAAGTTGTAAAAAATATTGGAATTATTTTATTCTCTGCTTATATCTGTGCATTTATGTTCATATATTTTTATACTTATGTTCATTTTTTATATTGCTCTCAACAATTATATATATCAATTATATTATCTCCTTATCATTCAATAAAAAATACAATATTTCATTCTTTCTTCTTTTGTAACATGGTATCAGAAGAAAATTAATTCTTGATCACGTTCTTATGCAACCAATTCTCTTACTACCAGAAATCTTCATCTTCTACCTCTCGTTCTTGGCTTTCCTACAATTTCTTCTCCTTCAATGGCTTCTGCAGTTGTTTCTTCTTCTAATAATTCTCAGGCGCAGTCACATTTCTCAACTTTGGGACTTTCTCAAGAGCAAGGTCTATTGGCACTTCTTCCTCAATCTAATCCCACAGTCACACATTCTATTGGTATAGTGAGTTCTCATAATGTTTCCACTTCTTCTTAGGATCAAGGTAATATCTCTTCCCAATGGATTCTAAACACATGTGCTACTGATCATATATCCAGTTCTTTGTCTCATTTTATTTATTATCATAAAATCTCACCAATTGCAATTTCTCTACCCAACAAGAACTCTTCATTTGCTCATTTTTCTGGCACAGTTTCTCTTGGCCCACACCTTGCCTTACATAATGTATTGTTTGTTCCTAATTTTTCAGTCAATCTTATTTCGGTCACAAAGTTAACTAAATCTCTATCTTGTAAAATTACCATTTCTGAATTTTCATGTGAAATACAGGACAAGTCAACCCTATAGATGATTGGGAAAGCTGAAGAAAGAAATGACTTGTATGTCATGATAGTTCCTGCATCCCCACCCATTGCTTCACCAACTGCTATTTCTCCTGAGAATTCTATTGCTTGTTCTACAATAAGACCTGACTCTATAGATATTTGGCACTCTAGACTAGGGCATTCTTCTTCTTCTTGTTATACCAAATTACGCACAATGTATGCCACTTTACTTGATACAAAATTCACTCCTTCCTTGTGATACGTGTCATAAGCAAAGAAAATTGTCTTTTCAATTAAGTACTACTGTTTCAAAAGCTCCTTTTGATTTAATTCATGTTGATATTTGGGGGCCATATTGTACTTCTTCTATTGATGGTTTCAAATATTTCTTAACTGTAGTGGATGATATGTCTAGATTCACATGGATTAAATTGATGGCAAGTAAGTCTGATACAAGATCACATCTTATTGACTTTGTTTCTTATATAAAAACTCAATTTGGCATTGATGTAAAAGCTGTTAGATCAGATAATGGTAATGAGTTTACAATGACATATTTTTATAGACAAAAAGGGATACAACATCAATTATCTTGTGTTGAAACACCTCAACAAAATGGAGTTGTTGAGAGAAAACATCAACACATTNTCAATGTTGCTAGATCTTTAATGTTTCAATCCCATTTGCCAATAGTTTTATGGTCTTTTGCTGTTCGTTATGTTATGCAACTCCTTAATATTTTACCTTCCACAGTTTTGACATATTTTTCTCCATCTCAGCTGTTACACAATGTTAAACCTGACATTACTTATTTGCGAGTTTTTGACTCATTTTGCTATGCTTCAACTCTTCAAGCACATAGAACAAAATTTCAACCTCGTGCAAGAAAATGTGTTTTACTTGGTTTTAAAACAGGAGTGAAAGGCTACCTTTTGTTAGATTTCAACTCAAGGGAAATTTTTCTATCAAGGAATGTAGTATTTTATGAAAACATAATTTCTTTTCTTACTAGTGACAAGCACTCACCTATTGATACACAAAATTTAAATTCATTGGATTTGGTCACCAAAATCAATTCATCTTCATCACCTCTTTTCTCAGAAGTTACTGATCAACCCTATTTACCACCTACATCTCCTCCTTCTATTGTTCCAGACCATATTAGTTTTTCTTCTCAACCTGTTTTTGTTGAACTTGCCACTGCTACTCCACAAAGGAAATCAACCAGGTCAACACATAAACCATCTTATTTGCAGGACTATCATTGCAACATGTTATCTACTTCTTCCGCCACTCAGTCATCCACAGGTACCTTATATCCTATCTCTTCATATATCTCATATGATGCATTATAATCTCTTCATAAATCATATGCCTTTAATCTTTTCCAAGTTAGTGAACCTAAAACCTATAACCAAGCCATCAAACATGATTGTTGGAGAAATGCCATGGATCAAGAAATTGCAGCTTTAGAAAATACCAAAACTTGGGTTTTGACTGATCTACCTTATGGAAAGCAACCTTTCATAAGTAAATGAGTATACAAAATAAAGAGGCATGCTGATGGGAGTACTGAACGATATAAGGCAAGGTTAGTAGCCAAAGGCTACACACAACAGGAATGCTTAGATTACTTTGAGACTTTTTCAACTATTGTCAAACTCACAACAGTAAGATTGGTTCTGACTTTAGCAGCTTCCAAACATTGGTATTTACATCAATTAGATGTAGATAATGCCTTTTTACATGGGGATCTAGATGAAGAGGTATACATGTCTCAAGTAGGCCTCTAGACAATGGAATTACAAGTTGACAACTACTTTACTTTCTTTGGGCTACATACAATCAAAATCAGATTATTCACTTTTTGTCAAAAGTGATTTTGCTCATATCACAATCTTACTTGTTTATGTAGATGATATAGTTTTGGCAGGTGATGACATCCAAGAAATCCAAACTGTGAAGGCTCTATTGAATGCAAAGTTCAAAATTAAAGGCCTAGGCTAACTCAAGTATTTTCTGGGCTTAGAAATTGCAAGATCTCAACAGGGCATTAATTTGTCACAAAGGAATTATGCTCTAGAGTTACTAGAAGATACAAGATTGTTGAGATGTCAACCTGTTTCTACTCCCATACAGCCAGGCACAAAATTCTCCAAGACAGAAGGAAAACCTTATTCAGATGTGCAAGCCTATAGAAGAATTCTTGACGGGTTATTATATCTAACCAACACAAGACCAGATTTATGTTTTGCTGTCAGTACTCTCACTCAATTTCTTTCCAATCCTTTGGAAGATCACTATGCAGCAGCAATAAGGATCCTGAGATATATCAAGAAAAATCCAGGACAAGGATTATTCTTTCTCTCCAACACAAAACATTCTCTCAAGGCTTTTAGTGATTCTGATTGGGCTGCTTGCCCTGATACTAGAAGATCTGTGATTGATTTTAATGTGTTCTATGGTGCATCCTTAATCAGCTGGAAATCCAAGAAGCAAGGTACTATATCTAGATCATCAACTGAAGCAGAATGTAGAGCCTTAGCTTCCACAACATGTGAAATTCAATGGCTTTTGTATCTGTTCCATGATTTGAAACAACCTCTACCACAACCAGTTCCTCTGTTTTGTGACAATCAATCTGCTATACGAATTGCACAGAATCCAGCCATGCATGAGAGGACAAAACACATTGAAATTGATTGTCATCTCATAAGGAATAAAGTTCAAACTGGTGTAATTAAGCTTCTGTCTATTTCTACTTCATCACAACTTGCAGGCATTCATACTAAAGCTTTGCATCCAGCACAATTTCAATCTTTGTTGTCCAAACTGAGCATTAAGGATATATATGCTACAGCTTGAGGGGGATATTGGAATTATTTTATTCTCTGTTCATATTTGTGCATTTATGTTCATATATTTTTATACTTATATTTCTTTTTTATATTGCTTTCAACAATTATATATATCAATTGTACTTTCTCCTTATCATTCAATAAGAAATACAATATTTCATTCTTTTTTCTTTTGTAAAAAAAAATAAATTATTAAAACAAATTTTATTTTTATTAAGAATCCAAAATTTATAATCGTGGCTTATGAAATTCAAAATATAATAATAAAATTATATATATATATATATATATATATATATTTATATAACAATTTTTTTTTATATACAGAAAGTAAATAAATGTGTTATATGAGGTGGAAACAATCTCATCAACTTAAAACGACATGATCCCGAAGAATATCTCAACCATAATAACATTACATGCTTTGGTCTTGTCAGCGTCCCAAACCAATATTAATATGGTTAATTAAAGATTAGATAAGCAATCTATATTATAAATCCTAAACCACTTAATTGGGGTGTTAAATACAGATTTTGACAAATAACGATTTTTCTTGTAGTTAAATCTGTATGTAATAGTGATTTTTTTTTAGTGAAAGTTTAAAACCTACACCGATATAAAATTATGCATAGGTATTATAATTGTTCACAAGCTAAGCATTAGGCATTCAATATAATATTTATTGTTTTCTCAATATTTGTTGTTTTCTTACTTACATTCCTAACTTACATTCCTAACTTGAGTGTCTTGGAAAAATATAGAAAATCAAGACCTACAATAATAAAAAAAACTTTTACCAGTTGGATCCAACTAAAACTAACATATTTTAATATGAAATAAGTAAAGTTTAGACATGTCAATATGATTCCTTTTACATGATTTGGTCCTGATTCATGTGGATCTGGCAAGAAAAGTTTACAGAACTAAAAAAAATCCATAAAAAAGTTCATAGGACCAAAATATGTACAAAAATATGTGGACTAGGACTAATTCATAGGCTTTTTTTTTTAGAAAAAATATTCATTTTAATAAAAAATATAATTAATTCTCAATTTTTATTATTATATGATAAAAGAGTTTGATCCAATTATACAGCATAACCCCTACGCTACATTAGGATACAAGTTTTCATCAAATTTCAAGTTTTTATAAATTTTCCATAATCAAGTGTACATACAATTGTTTAGAATAATTGACAGATCTATTTAAATGTGTACCAAATAAAGTATAAATTTATTATAAAGTATCATAAAGTATATATATATATATATATATTCTAAAATCAATAAATTATTTTTCTCATCTATGTCAACATTAGAACATACTTGAATGTGGAAAAAGATGAACCAAACTTAAAAAACTTAGAGAAAAGACATACAAAATATATTTTTTAATTGTTAAAAAAATTTTATTTATAATTTTTTTTAACTTAACAGATAAAATATTTATATTTATTTTATTTGTAAGTTTTTAACTCGATCTTTACATGTAAAATATATAATTAGATAAAAAACTAATGTAAGATAAATCTTAAAATTATGATAAAAAAATAAACATACGTTTTTTTTTTAAATGATAGATGGTAATTGCATGTGGAGTGAATATGGGAAATGTTAGATTTAATAAGTATTTTAGGATGTAATTTTCGAAAATGTTACAAACCTTTAAGAACTATTTTAGGATGTAATTTTATTTTATTTTTTCAAAAATGCTACTTTATGTCTACTATATTTTCCAATATTTCCATTCCCATGAAAAGAGATAGAAATATAATACTCCTATCGGAATATAAGACTAAGCAACATTAAACATATATTTAAGTAATATTTTTAGTAAAAAATTTAAATCAAAAAAACCAGTGAATAATCAAATATAAAAAAACACTTCTCTAAATATACTCAGCATAACATTTAGTTATTATATTATTATTAGATATTAATATGATTCTTGTATATGTACCAATTTTAACACTTCAATAGAAATTATTAATGAAAAATAAACAAAAATAAAAATCCATACTGGAGAAACGAATACTCTTTTTGTTGAGAAATTAATTGTCGATTGAAGCCTGGAAAAGTGTCCCCTGACAGCAAAAGCACACGGGCTGAGATACAGCATGCAATAAATACAGAGAAATCTTCAAGTGCTTCCAAAGTTTCATACTCCATCTATCTATCATGAGTTCAGAGAAAGAGAAAACTATGGTTGATGTTCTTCCATTAACTTTTCTGGTTCACTTACTGGCAATTCCTGCTATTGTCATGGTTCTGCTTTGGAGCATACACTTCAGGGGTGGCTTGTCTTGGAACTCTTCCAACAAATCTCTCATCTTCAATGTATGTTCTTCTATCTCTCTTCTTTCAAATTTCATCTTTTGATTCTCATATTTTCTTTTCTTTGCACAATCCATTGTTCTTTCAACTGTCTCTGTTTTCAACTTTCATCTTACATAGTTACTGTCAAATTTTTACAGATTTGTTCGTAAAACAACAACCTTTTAATTTAGTTTACGCTAAAATACTGTTAATTTTGAATTCAAATAGAAATATTCATTGTGTATTTACTTAATTAACTAAAACAAAATTACCAGACATAGGAAAAAAAACGTTGCCGTTTGAACCCTGTAATGACTGTGAACGGTTCTCTGAAAGTACGGCGACAACTACTCTTTAAAGTCTTGAAAAGACTGCATAACCTTATCTTTAATACGAGAATTGAGTGAACGAATTCTCTTTGAAAAGTTCAATCACTATTCATGAAACACTACTGAACAAATAAAAGTAAATATTTTTATATCAAGATATGCTTTAATTATAAAGAAATATTTGAATTTGAAATTTCGTCCTTACGAAATTAAATATTTTTAATAAATTAATTTTTTTTATTATGTGGTATTTATTTAGAAGTAATTATTCTAGATAACTTTTTTAAAAAATTATGGTATAAATATAATATTTGATGTGTAGAAAATGTTGAGAGTTCATAATAAACATTATTTATTTATTTATTTATTTCATAGGTTTAATTATTTTAGATATTTCTATTTATGCATACTTGTTTCAAATAACTCTTTTTATTCTAAATGGTCTCACTTATAGATCTCTCATGTGTAAAACTAAAACAATTTAGACATCGTCGTTAATTAGGTTGGACGACGTTAAAAATTTTGATGCGTAGCTTGGTGACATGAGCAAGTTGTTCTGATGTGGTACACATTAGTCGCTGAATTGGCTTTCTTTTAAATAAGTTGGTGGTCGGCCTAGTGATCGATCACTCGGCCCAGGAGACCATACGATACATAAAGAATTCTTCAAAAGTCTACCGAAACATTAAATCAATTCTCATTATTTAAGCTTTAAATAATTCTTTCTGTATCGCACGGTTTTTTGGCACCACCAAGCCAACCACCCACCAGGCCGAGTGGCCGACCACCAACTTATTTAAAAGAATGCCAACTCAGCAACCAATGTGTGCCACGTCAAAACAACTTGTTTATGTCATCAAGCCACACATCAAAATTTTTAACGTCGTCCAGGTTAATTAAGGGCGAGGTTTAAATTGATTCAATTTTAGACCTAATTGAGATCATTTAGAATACGATGAACTATTTAAGACAAACTTCCACAAATAGAGATGTCTGAAATAATTAAACCTATTTCATAATAAATTTTAAGGAATAATTTTTTAATTTTGCTAAATATTATTGCATCCCTTTTTTGTTTCCTTATCCCTAGTAAATTATTACCTCTTTCTAAAATAAGTTTAATTTTAACTATATAAAAAATTTCAAAATAACTTGTATTTTCATCTTTTAACGAAATACAATTTTTTTTTCTTTTAATATATCATCAAATCAATTATTTATTTTTCTTATTTAAAATAATGTTTTTCTGAAAAATAAATAAAACTATTTTAACAAAATAGCTTAACAATAAGTACATTTATTATGGTATTAATTATGTAATACAGAAATAGTCAATAGGATTCAAAATTTCTAACCCCCACATGCAATATTTAAATGCTAGGTTTTAGTTCTTCCGGCTGGCGCCAACTCAGGAACTACACGTGGATAATAATAAATACGATGCTATTTATGTACTCCCTAAATGCTATGTATTATACTCTCAGAATAAATCCAACTCTTTTGGAAAAAAAAATTAAGGATAACATTAAGAATTCTTTTGAAAATAATTAAAAAAAAAATTATATTATGCAATATATATAATTACATATTAAATAATATATACCTAATTCGTGTGGTTTAATTAATGAAATATTGGATTAATGAGCCACAAACTCAACATGTTAATCATTCTTATGATTATATAGAAAAAAAAAAGAGAAAAAATCGCTTTACATCATAACTATAACGATGAGCTTAGAAAAGAAAAAGTTAACACACTGAAGAAAATAAAATAAAAATTCTGTCTTATTACTAATATTTGTATATTTTTTACACTTCTAAATCTTTTTTATTATTTCCATTAATTTGCTCTCTCTAAATTATACTAATTAAAACAAGTGTTGAATGCTGGGTTTACATATTTGATTATTCTTTTCTTGAATAATTGGTTTAATTATATGTTTTAATTTCTTTCATATTTTAGGTAAATGATTTTTCGTTAGTCCCTCATCTTAAAAAAAAAAGACTTATTTATGAACATCTATTTACTTTTACTTCATATTGTTTTTATTCTTTTCTTCTCTATTTTTTTATTATTGATGGCGTTTACCACTTTTATATATTTTTACATCTAATATCTTTTGTCGAAAACTCTACCCAAAATGGGGTTTTTTAGCTAGTGCAAAAAAAAATAAAAATAACATGGTTTATTGAATTACACAATTCTTATACCACAATGTATAAAATTATGGTAGTAGATAATTTCTAATGAATATATAATTGACTTAAACATGACCAAAGTCATTTATAACCTAATAATTATAAAACATATTAAAATTATTCTAAATTAATAAACTATGAAATGCAAAAAAACTATTCCAATATGCAAGTATGCAAAAGTGTTATAAATATCAACAAATGTTTTGTCCAATTAATTATGATTTAGTTGAGTGCATTAAAGTTTAACAATTATGTCTGACGAAAAACTATAATATTTAATAATTTCACAATATTCTGTAAATCAAAAAAAGTTAATTTGTTGAAGAATTAGTGAAATATAATAAATTAGCTAATTCTAATTTATTTTCAATTACTAATTACAAAATGATGGTCAGTAGTTACATTTAATCTCTAATTTTAATTTGTTTATTACGTCATAGGTTCAATATAAACATAACTAACACGGTTAATTGAATACAAAAATATATAAATGATGTGTATATGATACAATTAAATGAGGTAAACTTTACCTTCATGTCCAAAATTGACACTAATAAGAAAAAACACTAGTTTAAAACTAAACATGTTTAATGTAAAAAATCTAAAAACTCAATTTTAATTACTCATATACTATTTATTTAAATAAGTATGAGAGAGATTCCTCTACAATAAATTAAATAGTTGTTGTAGCATCTATTTTAACTAAATTTTTTCTTAGTCACGTTACCTAATTGATATAAAGCATGACATATAAATATAGAGTATATTTATAGTACTCAATTTATCTTATTATAAAAAGTTTAGACATTCTATAAACTCAATAAGAAGATAACAAAATATACATTATAATAAATTTATATAGAAAATTCTTCGATTCTATAAATCTCTAGGTTTTTTTCTGTTATTAAGAGTTGTTACTTTATATTATTACTTGCACCTTGTATGTTCTCATATAAAGAATATGATTATAGTAGGTGGATCAAAACTACAAATAAAACAATTGTAAGGTAGACTAATACATCTTAAATAGTATATTCAGGATATGACTATATAAAAACATACTATAATGATATTAAATTGATTTTTTTGAGAGAAGAACCTATTATTAGATTAACATATCCCATTTTTTTTTTCATAATTTCACTACTTTATTACTCATTCAGGAAACATTCTCTCTTAAAGAACAACATAAAAAACTCATATTTTTCATTAATTTAGATCGACAGTCAACATCAATCCCTACAATTCTATCTAATGACTAATTCAAATTTATCAATCTCTATTACTATATTTAACTAGCTAATTCAAATTTTAATCCAAATTCGTTCAAATAACATATTGTTGATCTTATAAACCAACCAATAACATAAACAATTCACATTCATCAACATTAAATTTAGATTTTTTTTTTTAGAAGACTATGGTATTAAATGAACGGATGAAACTCTACATCTATCATGTTTACTACCAAATCTTCCATCGATATTTCATTGTTGAGGACCAATACCTCTAAATCAAGCTATGATAAGGTTAATCCCACTAATTTCTTTAGTACAATCTTTATTCATGTATATATTAAAATTATTTAGTGGACAAATTAATAAGCGCAAAGTGGTATGAATAGATTATGCAATATTTATATAAAAATTAATAGCTAAAAATGTTGTTTCAATATTTATAATTTAAACTCTTCATTCTTATGTGTATGTGTAGTATCAATAGTGAAATTGTGATATTGCTCTATCACTTAACTGAAACCCTCTTTCTATACAGATTCATCCTGTTCTTATGCTAATTGGAATAATAATTACTGGAGGTGAAGGTAAAATAAAAGTACTTTCACATAATGATGTTTTATTAACATTTTTGCTTATTACTACATATTTCTATTTTTAGTTAATAAGAGAAATTATAATAAAACGACATGTTGAAAAGAAAATTGTGGTAATAGTTTCTGTTTCACTAAATGTTTGCAGCAATTATAAGTTACAAAGCTCTTCCTTTTAAGAAGAAAATGAAGAAATTGATACACCTTGTTCTGCATGCGACGGCACTGATACTTGGAATAATTGGAATTTACGCTGTCTTCAAGTTTCACAATGAAATGGGAATTGTCAATCTCTACAGTTTGCATTCATGGCTTGGAATTGGGGTTATAGTTCTCTACGGAATTCAGGTAAATCATTCCAATCTTCTTTTCAAACCCTAATCCTCAAATTATCACATTTCTTCAACACTGCATTACCATGCTCTTCTGACTCTACTTTTGAGAATATGATTATGATTTTTTACAGAGACATTACAATAAATTTAAGAGATTTTTTTTTTTTTTGTGTCCATGCTCTGTTGTTGAGCTCAGGGTGGTTTATTAGGGTCTTTTTCTTTCTCCATCCCTATAATTTTGAATTATACCTACATAAATTTAAAAAAAGGTTAACTATGATTTTAATCTTTACCTTTAACTGAAAATTAAAATTAGTTTTTTTTTTCTAATTTTGATTTAATTTAGTTTCTCAATTTTAGAAATATGTAGTCATTTAAACCAAATTTTGTTAAAAAAACATATTTTATTATAACATTTAAATTATTTATATTGATTGACATATTTTTTTAATATGTTAAAAAATACATTTAAAATCTTAAATAAAATTAACAAAATTTAGTTAAAAAAACTAAATTTACACTGTTCTATAAAAGAAAAAAATTAAATTAATCTAAAGTTTTAAAAAGAGACTAATTCTAAATTTTACTTAAAGTTAAAAAATCAAAAATATATTTAATTCTTTTAAAATAACTCTTTTTTTATACACGTAAGTGAATTCTACATTACTTATTTTAGAAATAAATTTTCAGAATAAATAAGAGGGATGAAAGTGTAGTTGGAGGTAGGCTGGAAATCGTAGTTGTATGGAGTGGAGATAGTAATCATGGGAGTGCAGAAAGAAGAAACCCTTGTTCGGCACTCACCTTTAAAGAACGTGAAACGTACTGAGAAAAAGTTATACTAATAATGTTTTATACTCTGATTTGCGAAAAAACTCATAACAGAGAAAATTTTGTTACAGAAATGGTACATGATTAATGAACATATTTTGAAAGCTATCTAACATAATTTGTAGTGTTGAACACAGTGGATATTTGGGTTTGTGATGTTTATCTACTACCACGGAGTGAATTCATCCCTGAAAAGCAGCACACTTCATTTGCATGTGAAAATGGGACTCTTTGTGTATGTGTTGGCTGTCGCAACTGCTTCTCTAGGGTTTCTGGAGAAGCTTACATTTATGCAGACTTCTGGATTGCCAAAACATGGTTCTGAGGCCATTCTTGTCAACTTCACCGCCATTATCACAATCTTCTATGCTGCCTCTGTTGTCTTTTCTGCTGTCTCACCCTCCTCAACAACACCACATCAATAAGCAACATCACCTTTTTAATAACTTTTTCTCATGCTTGCCACTGGAAAATAACTATGACAGCACACAAAAAAAATTGTGATTATCATGAATGTATATTTCTTCATATTTGGATTCATAATCCTTATAATCACAGAAGTACTATCTTACCTGGGAATTGCCTTTTATTCAATATAACTAATAGAATGTTTATATTTTGATAACTCTTTTTAATAACTTTTTGATAAGAGAATATTTAATTGGTTTGTTTGAATTTATTTTTAAAAATATTTGAAACAGATCAATCATAAACTGTTACTTGTTAAAAAAGAGTTATTAAAGAAACTTTTTCATAATTAAAATACGTTTTGTCATATCTCTTAAGACGTTATTTTAGTTTTATTGTTTTGTAACATCAAATTTATAGTGTTGAAAGAATACGACTCTAAATTTTTGTAAAGATTCCACACGCAAAATCTAAAAAAGTATAATTAAATATAAAATAAAAATATAATTTATATGCTTTAAATAAGGAATTTTCATTAGATTATTATAAGTCATAAAGAAAGATTGAGGAACACTATTAAAAAAAAGAGAAAAAAAAAATCGACTAAGCATCTACTAGCAGCAAAAAAGATAGTTAAAGTAGCAGCACCTACGCGAAGCGGGTTGGGCCCAGACCCGACAATGACACATAATATATATATATATATATATATTAATTGACAAAAACTCCTTATTCATAAAAATAATATACTTTAAATTCAACGGTATTATAATAATTTTTATTTTTAATTTAAAAAAGATAAACAAAAGTAAAAAATTATTACATTCTAAAAAGACTATATAAATTAACAATCATATATATATATATATGGTTTGCTAACTTGCGTACGCCTGTTTTTCAGTTGGTATATCATGAATTCTAAGTTTTAAGATCGAGGATATTTTAATAATTTTCATTCTCAAAATTAAAAAATAAAAAAAGAAACCCCCAAAACCCTTATCCACCTATCTCATTCCTTTCAACCCTTTCTCTTTCATCTCTTTTAGTCCAACCTTTTTCTCTGTCATCTTTGCTCTAGTTCAAAAAAAATCAGAAACACTTGTCTTATTTTAATAATTTTCATTCTCAAAACTTAAAAAAAAAAAACAAACTCTTATTCACCTCGTACATTCCTCTCAACCCTTTCTCCCTCATCTCTCTCACTCAAAAATTTTCTCCCTCATCTCTGCACTAGTCCCAACTAAAAAAACACTCATTATTAAATAAAATGGTTAGAGAAAAAAAATACTTACATAAATAAAAAAATTAAAGCACCTAATTTTTTCTTTATATAATTTTAAATAAAATTTCAAGATTTAGATTTTTTATTGTTTGATTTTATCGTTGAAAATTTTATTGTATTTTGATTTGTTTTTTCTTTAATAAAGGAAAAAAAAGTAAATGAATTTCTACAAAAACAAATTAAATGGCCACAGAGCAATGTTACATAGTAGTCTCAGAATGTAAAGGAAAGATGTTCATAAGTCTTGGTGCAAGTTGTACTTGTTGGTTGTAATATATATAGTGAAGATAATGAAATTAAAGAAATTATGAATGAACTTTTTTAGGAAGGTGAATATGTCAATGTCTCAATTCTTTACAAAAGTAAATTGTTTAATAATGAGTGTTTTTTGAGTTAGGGCTAGTGTAGAGATGACAGAGAAAATGTTTGAGTGAGAGAGATGAAAGAAAAAGGGTTGAGAGGAATGAAGAAGGTGAGTAAGGGTTTGAGGTTTCTTTTTTTAGTTTTGAGAATGAAAATTATTAAAATAAGGCAAGTGTTTCTGATTTTTTTCTAATTGGGGCTAAAGTATGGATGACAGAGAAAAGGTTGGAGTGAAAGAGATGAAAGAGAAAGAGTTGAGAGGAATGAGAGAGGTGGGTAAGGGTTTTGGGTTTTTTTTTTTTTTTTTAATTTTGAGAATGAAAATTATTAAAATACCCTATACCTTAAAACTTAGAATTCATAATATATAAGAGTAATTTTGTCTACTGAAACCCAGTATACATTGCTAAAATGTACCAACTGAAAAACAGCGTATGCAAGTTAGCAAACTCATATATATATATATATATATATATATATATATATATATATATATATATATATATATATATATATATATATATATATATTATGAATTTTATTTTGGTTTCTATATATCAAACCAGACCTTTGTAGCTTTGAAACAGTTTTAATAATTGCATAGTTAAATATATTCCAGTTAAGCTTTAAATTAGTAATTTTTTTAAAATGTCACCTGTTTAAGAAGCAGAAAAAAATATACTAATTTAAAATAAGTTAAACACTACTTAGTTTCAAAATAAACAAATTAGACAAACACAAAAAAAAAAACTATTTATTTTATTAAAAAATATTTGTTTGAAAATAAGTATACACAAACTGACCTATTATTTTAATAATAAAAGAATATTATTTTTATTTATTTTGGTGAACATAAATAATATAAAAGATTAATATTTTTCAAGAATAGTTGTTATGGAAAGAAAATATATTGAATTAGGTATCACCTAAAAGAAATAAATAAATCTAAGATGTCCTAATTTATATGCAAAGCATTAAGAGGATTGAAGGGAAAAAGTTAGGTCTCATATATAATTAAAGACAAAGACCAACAAAAGGAGTTTCTTGACTTTAACAAGAAAAGGAGAAAGAATAAAGATAGTTCATTGATAGGCAGAAAACTAATTAACAGAACAAGTTCTTTAACTAATCAAGAAATTAAATATAAACTCTTTCTTACGGAGAACTATTACCAATGACATTTTGTGAATATGTTTCTGCTTTTTTGTTGTATTTTTTAATAATTTCTTATTCCTTAATTGTTCAATTAATATCATTAATATACTCATTTAGAGTATACTATTAAAAGTCAATAATATATCATTCATACACGTTATCATTAACCTTTTATATTCATTTTCATTAAAGCTTGAAAAGACATTATTCAAAGATAATAAAATTCATGGAACTGTAGAAATAGTATTTAGTGGGCATTATATATAAAATATTATTTTTATAAGTCATTAAAAATGATTTATTTTTAATATGCTCATATATTAAGATAGAAAAAGCCAAAAACAAACATGTAAATTTGACAAGAAAAAACAAAAAGAAAAGAAATGAAATAATAAATTAAAATATTAAAAAAAAAGGAAAACGAAAGGTTGGAGAAAATGCCATGTGGAAGAAGTTTAATTAATATAGTGAAAAAAATTTATTCATAAACCTTGTTTTTTATATCATTATTCATAACGATCGAGATTGATTGGTCCATATGAGCTTTACGTGTGTTAGATGTCATCTTCAATCACCTTATCAACATTGTTCAAAAAAATTTGAATACCTAAGATAAGATAACACATTTTAAAGCTCTCTCTTTCAACCAATCTTAATAGAACATTGTAGAACTATACCACCACAACTTTAACATATCTGCAATGTTTAAATTAGGCTCATAAGTGCTCTAAGAACATTGGTTGAGAAATTAGAAAAAAGAATATATTAGAAAGATTTTTTTTTCAATATTTGAATGTTTTTCCAAAAAAAAAAAAATTATTTCAAGAACATTATAGTTCTCAATAAAATTAAATGAATACAAGATAATATATATTGTAAACTTTATACTTAACTCAATCTCATAAAATAGATTATGATATAATGTTAAGAAAGAAACTTTAAATTTAATTTAAGTCAATAAAATTAGTATATAAGATGAGATTTACGTTTAAATATATACTTTAAATTGATTATATTTTTAATTGATCTCATACTTATAATATATATATATATATATATATATATATATATATATATATATATATATATATAAGTGTTAAAAAATAGATTGGCCATGTTAAAATTTGATTACTTTTTTGAAAAGTTAATTGAAGTTGTAATTAATTTGTTGGCAAGTGTGATGATTATTGATGATGCAATAGAGAACATGTGATTTTCAATGAGGTTGGAATATGGAGAAGTGAGACAATTTGTTTTGATAAGTAAGAAAATAAAAATAGAGGTTTAAAGAGGAAAATGAAACTCTTACGGAAAGAAAATGGGAGTGGTTGATTCTGGCGAAATGATGAAGATAAGATCCAAATTCAATTAAATCAAAGTTTGACAGTGATGCTAACTGTTACAATTAATTAAGGACCATTTTTAATGTGTATAATAGTGGTTACATGTGTTTATTTTACAAACATATCATATCAAAATATTTTTAATAAATTTATACGAAGAAAGATTATAAGACATTGCATGTGAAATTTTGAAAATATTAATAATTTATAATTAAATAAGTAAAATTGGTTAATCTTATTAGATGAAATTTTAATTTTCTAATTTTGGCTCAATTTTGAAAGATATAAGCTTTTCGATGTGAACCTTTGAATCCTATCATTAATAACATGGATTATCCTTTAAATTAGAGGAAGAAGAAGATGATAAGATTTTGCATGATGCATGATGGTTAGGTAGAAGTATAAAGGTTTATTAATTTGATTGTTGGTATTCAATATAATTGCAACTAACATTTTTCACTTTGAAAATGAAGTGTACATTACGACAACTACAATGAAGGTCTGAGTATTTTTAACGTTAGGTTACAGCTCAAATACCGTATATGTGGTAAAAAGTAAGACATTATATTACAATTATTAAATATCGCAGAAAAGGTATTTTATAATTTTAATTGCAACAATCTTCTCTCATCTAAACAGTTAACAAACAGCAGTGAAGTTATATGATTCCAATTTTTTACAAAAACAAAAATTATCATAAATAAAAGTATGTTTTTAAAATCTTAATAACATTTTTTATGTTTGACCTCTTCAAATTTATATAGTTATAAAAAAAATTTGGCACCTCCAAAATATATTTTGAAGATTTATCACTGAATAAAAGAACATATAAACTTGACTTTATTGCCATTATTACTTTATATAAATTGTATAAATTTTTCTACTCATATCTCATATTTAACATTAATTTGTTATGAATTTTATATATATATATATATATATATATATATATATATATATAACAAAATTATATGAATAATTTCAGCATTTTTGAAATTAATGATACTCTCATTTTTGTATTTAAGGTATGATCTTATAACATTTTTTAAATTTTAAAAATTTTTATCAACATTTTGAATTAGTTTTTAGATTACACGAAATGAAAATTGCTATCAACCATAATCAAACATACACTCAAAGATCAATATATAAAATACATTGTCACTACTACAAAAAATGCTTTTAAAATTGTTTAATATACTTCGATTTTAAGAAAAACAAAGTTTTCAAAATGCGATAACATTTTTAAAAAATTTTCATTATTATATTTTTTGGTTCTAAAATAACTTAAGCTTATACTAATATATATGTCAGTTCTTTAAAGAATCAATGCCTATAGTTTTCCAAATAATTTCAAAAATGTCACTAGTGACACTTTTGCAAATGTTTGCATAGCTATTGATTTCGGTTCTTTAAAAAATTGAGGCCTATAGTTATACAAATATTTAAAAAAAATGTCACTTGGTGATATTTTTGAAAATATTTGCACATTCATATACTTCAATTCTTTTAAAGATTAAGGCTTATTCGTCTACTAGGATTAAAATTACATTCCCACCATTTTTTTTATTTACTTCATTGCATTAGTTCTCCACTTCAAGAGTCACTTTGCTTCCATCCTCATCACCAAACGCGAACCACACTACCACTTTCGTCGTCTCTCCTCCATTCTCCTTCATTCACTTCCTCGTAGCCAATGCAAAGTGTTGTGCTATGTTGTCACTACGAGCATCCATTTTCTTCTCATTTCAAAAGCGATTAGAGATTTGTTCTTTAGTCTTGCATTTTTTGTTTCATACTTCTTTTCCTAATGAAAATATTATTTTAATCTCTTTTGTTCAATGTGGAGGTGGGAAAGGTAGTGGTGACTCTTTTTGTTGATAGGGAGAACGGTGGTTCTATTGTGAAAAATATGTGAGGATGAGAAGAAATTAAATTTTATTTTAAAAAATATTAGGAATAAGCTTTGGTTCAAAAAAGAACCGAAGCATAAAGTAAATAATAGGCTTCGGTTATGAACCTCATGCCAAACATTTCATCACTACAAAAATTACTTTTCTCCTTCCTTCACCACTCATCCCTCCTTCCTCCTTCCTTCTTTGTTCTTGAGTACTTCCACACAACACGGTCAAACCCAAGTCCCTATTGTTTCTCAATGTTGAGTGAACGATGAGTGAGTTTTCTTTCTTCTCCATTCAATTTGTTTTTGGTGTTTTTTGTTGAGTTTGTGTTTTTCATTAAGACTCCAAAACGACAAAGGTGACCCACGCGAGCCTTGATTGAGATTCTTGGTTGCCTTAATTTGTACGGATTGAGATTTTTGGTTGCCTTGATTTTTGCATATTGGGATTTTTTGTTGGATTGAATTTTTGCAAATATGGATCTTTGCAGCATAAGTTGGGTTTTCAATGTAAAAATGAAAATGATGTATCACATGCCTATATATTTGTTTTTTGTATGGACTTGGGAATATGATGGAGAAAACAAAGGTTGATGATCACGAGAAAGAACAAAATAATGAATGGAAGATGAAGTTCAAAATAATGAGAAAAAAAAAGATTAGGCTTCAGTTCTGATATAAAAACTTAGGCTTCAATTTACAACCAAAGTAAAAAATCAATCTTTTCTTACCACGTTGTGATATGTTTCGACTATTGAACCAAAGCATAATGTCTAAAATAACCAGTATTAAATCTCTTTCCTATACTAATATTATGAAGATAAACATTATTCTTTTAGAAATAATTGTAATTAGTTTATATTAAATGATGATATACCACAAGAAATTATTTGCATTTTATATATCTATTTTCTATATCATTATTAAATTTACCCTTTTTCCAATTCAATAAACTAATATAACACACTTTATTTAATGACTCCCTCTGTTTTATCACAAATGGTTGTTTAGTAGAAAAGTTATAGACAAATTAAACAAATAACAACTTTAAACGAGCATCATTATTAATATTTCGAATATAAGTTAATTGATTTTAATTAAAAGTATATATGACAAAAAAATATGAAATTAGAATATAAAAGAGTTTTCCATTCATTGATTCATAAAATTTAACAAATCATAGTAAAAAATCACAATAGTAAAATTACAATTTTTGTAAATTTTTAGTGATGATTAACTAAATAATTTTCGTTCAAAATGAAAATAATAGTCATAAAAAGAATTATGGTTAAAATTTTTTCAAGAAGAAAAAATGATGATAATTATATAAAGAATAGTCGTTGAATGTGCAATACTTTCATAACAAAAAGACACGCTTCTTTCTCTTGTGCAACTTTCATTTTCTCTTCCTTTTCATTTTCACAATTGTTGCTACTGCTAGTGATGAACTTTTGCAAGCCTACGCTAGTTACGAGCTACTATTCAAAAACCTCTGCCAATCGTGAAGCATTAACGGTCTCACCTTACGCCGTAAGTCTATGTTGCACTGTAGTTACTCCAAGCTTCAATCGTGCATCTCCTTCGCATTTCCACCTCCAATTTACAACCCATCTTCTTCTTTAACCCCAAAAAGGAGGAAAACCACCATGGATTAAGGAGGAAACCTAACGAGGAAAGGGAGAGCTTTCTAACACTCCAAACAACTTTCAAGAGTATCTTTCAAGCACCCTAGGTGATTCTATCAGTGTAAAAATGAGGACTACTCAAAACCCTCGTAAAAACATTATTACATACCCACTTTTGCGTATAAAAGCCGACAAAATCACCTAACGACTTCATTCTTTCCCAACGAGGCCTAAAACTCATTTCTCTCCGACTTGTAACTCATTGGGTGAGCCATATTTTTGTCTAACAACTTGGATACGAAGGGTTTAGGCCAATGAGCAGCCAGCTCGCCCAATGGCTCAACTTGGCGGCCAATGGTGGTTTTTTGGTCATCTAAGGGGCAGTCAATGGTAGTATAACCCTATAGGTGAGTCATTTCTTTATGTTTGTAGTGTTGGGTGAAAGAAGAATGTGAAATCTTAAAGAAAAGATGCATTGGACGCCACCAAGTCAGAGAACCTAAGCCAGTTTCAGGGTTGGCCAACGTTGGGTGGTGAGACATAGCGTCGAGTGCCATTTCCATTCTTGCAAGCTATGTTGGGTGGTACTTTAATAGCGTTAGGTGCGAACTTCACAAAGAGCTCAAGAATTTTGGGTGCCCAGAGGTGAAGGGCGTGCATAGGGTAGTACTTATGTTGATGTGGAAGTTTGCATTCTATCTCTTCATGTTGCTCGATGGAAAGCGAATATTTGGTCGTTTGAAATGCACACATGTTTTGGAGAGCTTGGAGGTCTACTAGGGCTTGTGGGAACAACTATTCTTCCTCCTTGTATCTTCATCTTCTTCCATCTTTTATTTTGTAAGCTTTGACTCTTCATGATAATGGAAAGCTAAATGTATTTTGTTACAGGTAGGTTTAACTACTAAACTCTTTGGCATTTCAAATGTGAGTGTGTGTGTGTGTGTATGCCTTTGCCATTAAATGCTAATTTTCTTGTTTCCTTGCTTAGTGCTTGCTTTGGTTTGACCATCCATAGCTCAAACTTGGTTCATTAGGTGTTGAAAAATACCTTTTGTAACCTAGAACTGAACCAAAAGGCCTAATGGAGCTTGTGTCTAGGAATGAAGCTTGAGCCATTAGTGGTTTTAAACCCTCGTTCATAAAGTGGGTTTGTTTATTATGGGTTTAATGGAGAGTCTTAATAAGGAAACCTAAGCTCTTTCTACCAAGGGATTGAGTTTTAATAAACGTGTGGGTTGACATTAGTATACTAATGGAGAGGAGTTGTGTTTATATGCATGAGAGTGAAGTCGTTGATATCTAACCCCAACAATATCATTTTATATTGTTTATCATCTTTTTCACCGTCAAAGCGTTTTCAACTATCAAAGTTCACCTTTTACTATTTATGCACAGATTTACTTTGCACAATCTCAAATTGTGAAAATATTCTTTAGTCTAGACTATTTATTAATTGTGAGTATTTGGTATTGTACAAGTCTCTTAGGAAATAATATCTGAACTTATCGATTACTACTTGCATGACTTGATACACTTGCCAAAGAGTTAACCGTCGCGAGACTCCTTCACGAAGCTCTCCACATCGTGTCACGAAACTTCTCCCAAAGCTTTTTGCACCGCGCCATAAAATCCTTCCTACCAGACTCCTCCTCACCTATGGTTGGTATTTCACATTTATTCAAAGATTTGTTTACTTGCTTCTAATTTATAGCTTCACAAGAAAAAAATGGTGAACCCATGAAAAAGTTATGTCCCTTTATTAACAGTCAGATGGAGATGCTTTCTTGCTCTACTATGGTAGGTTTTCCATTCTTAATCTCGTTTTGACATGCAACACATTATTTTCTTTTCATTTTTTTAATGATTTTTAACGACAATTTTAGTGTAATTCTNATCATTTTAAACTTTTAACTATAATTATTTTAGACGTTGTTTTGTTGAACTTCAATAATTAAAAACTGTTGTTGGAAAGTTGTTTTAATCGTCATTGTATTATTTTATAAGTCATTGGGTATATATTGGAATTGTTTTTTCTTGTACAACAAACTACCTTTAGGAAATGGAAACTAATAACTTACATATATGAAATTGTTTTACATCATATGTGTTGAAAATATGTTAAGGATTTTAAAATTGATTTGGTATATTTCTATGAATTTGAAACAGTAATATACTCTATCTATGTTGCTTTTGACTTATTTTAAGTATTGATTGACCGTAACTAATCTGAATTAGTATATATATGTTAATTTGAGAGCAAAGTTAATTTCAATTGGTATTTAAAACATGTTAAGAAGGATGTAAAAGATGGATGTTAAGTTGTCCATTGTTTGTGAATTTGTTGTATTGTGTTTCTGCATATTTCACTTGAAACTTGCATAGTTTACTTAAGTATTACACTTATCAATGGAACAAAGTTTAAACAATAACAATTATTATGGAAATACAACTTTATCTCTTAGTGTCACATTGGTTGCTCAATTGATAATACTCATCACTCAAATCACGACTTAAAATTTGAATCAGAGAGATGTCAACATTTTTCTCTCTCAAATGATAAAAAACTTGAAAGTATGTGATAGTTTATGGAAATTTGTAGCTTGATACAATAAAGAATGTGATAGTTCAAGCGCCACTGTGACGTTTAAGCTATTATGAAAGTTAATGTTTGACTCTTTTTTCATTGTAAATTGACACTCAAACACTTTGAATGCTCAAATGAGAAAGAGTGAAAACTAATTCTTTCTCCTTCATAAATATATGGATTTAACATTCCCATAGATTAACAAATCTGATTAGTCAAACCTTAATTTACATATTAAGCAAAGGAAATTCAGTATTATAATTACCTCTCTTCAAAAGCTATTATATTATTCCTCTCTTAGAATTTTAATGTAAATTTCATCACTTCATAATATTAACAAGTATCACTGGACACTTATGTTAACACAATTATTATTTATGTTCCATTGATTTAGTATTTAACGTACTAGGTCACATGTTTTAATTTTCATATAAGATAATACTTTATTCGGTAGTTAAATTAGAGATTTTAATTTAATTGAAATAAATACTTTAATGAAATTGTATTATAATTTATGTTATCATAACAAATATAAGATAATTTTTTTTAAAAAAAAAAAATTGGTGATGAGGGGAACTTATGCTTTCAAAAAGCCCTTAGAGATAGTTGTTGACAAGGCAAACAAAAACATATGGCAATTGTAATGTGGAAAGTTTTGAAAATAAATTACCAAATTAAATACTTCCCATAAATAGTTTTAATGTTTTTATTTAAAGGGTATCTTAGGAAGTGGTTTTATTTTTCAGATTCTACTCATGAAAGTTGGTCTCGGGGTTTGATGAACGTAGAATCTCGACACCATTCGAGCAACTTTTGGCCTTGGTTTGATACACGTAAAAGTTTCATATAATTGAAGACAAATTTAAGTTTCAAGAACGAAGTACATAATTTTAATTTCTTCAATTTTATAATTGTAGTATATTTTAAATTTAGAACACTCATTCTTTTCCTTTATATAATTTGCTGTCGGCTGTGGGTGCATACCAAAAAATTAAAAGAAAAAAAAGAATAAAGGTGTCGGGGTTAAGTTTGTCATTTAAATTTTCTCCTTCTCAAAGTAAAAACTCAAAAAGAAAACCATACGTCTCATCTGTGCTTCTTTATTTATTTGCTCTTGCACTTTGTTAAACTTTGGTTAAGAATGTCTCTTAAGGAAAAGCTTTTGTTGTCAAATTCATTTTTGTTTTTTAGCTTGCTAACCATGCAAGTTCAGTAAAGCATCTAGCATCTGGTTGCTTTCAGTGTATCCCACTACTTCACTCTAGTTGTTAACTAAAGATATCAAAACAGAGCAAAATTTCAAGTTTACACAGAATCCCCCGAGTGAGCCATGAAGCGCCTCTTATAAAAGCACCGCTTTGCATCCACAAGACAAGAGCAGCAATATTTTCTTACCCGGAAAACATGTTTAAGTCATGGAGCAAGAAAAACAAGACTAAAGCTGTATTCAAACTACAATTTCAGGCAACTCAGGTAACATGACGACAAATAAATATTTTTCCATTAAACACTAAATGACAAAATGAGGTTTGTGCTAGTAGTTACAGAGTTACAATTGAAACATATTGCCAGAAAGTTTGAAATTAGTACAGCATCACATTGTAGATTCAGGTAAGTAAGTTTGATAACACTTACATATTGTTGGGAATTTCATGCCAATGTATAATTTTATCAGGTGCCAAAGATGAAAAAGCCTGCACTGAAGGTAGCTTTGGTGCCAGATAATGTTGGGAAGCCTACGGTGAAACTGGAGAAAGTTGTTGTCCAGGATGGAACCTGTTCATGGGAGAATCCGATTTTTGAATCAGTAAAATTTGTTAGGGACGCAAAATCAGGAAAACTTCAAGAGAAAATCTACCATTTTGTTGTTTCAACCGTAAGCAGTGGATTTAATTGCATACTATCCTTTACCTGACTAAGATGTTGGCTGGAAAGTCTAATCATAATAGGTTCTTGCAGGGATCTTCAAAATCTGGCTTTCTTGGAGAATCCTCCATTGACTTTGCTGATTTTGCTGCAGAAACTGAGCCACTGACTGTGTCCCTACCTCTGAAGTTTGCCAATTCAGGCGCAATCCTACATGTTGGTACCTTCTATTCCCTTCTCCACCTGGTTTCTTATGTCCCTCATATCATGCACATGATTTACTCATCTTTCAAAATCTCATATTCATCAAACCTTTTTTTTTTTTTCATTCTTGTTCCATATTATTTAAAACCATGACATTACAAACACCAAATATTATTCCTCAAATAACAAATGTTGAGACAGGTGACAATTCAGAACGTGGAAGGGGTACAAAGAGATCAAAGGTGAAGATGAACCATGCAGCCAGTTAATTTATCTCTATAAATTTCCTTTTGTTGCAGGGTTTCATTCCTCTCCTTGTTATTTACCTGTTGCAGTACTTTCAGAGATGGGGAAGATTATGGAAATGGAAGCTCAAGACACCTACTGAGCATTTGCAGTGCAGATGAAAATTCTCGTAATGTTTATGAAGTAAGGTTCTGCATGATACTGTGACTTTATACAGCTAGCAATTTTTATTGTATAAAGATGGAAATTTCCTAAACAGATCACGAGGATAAATTAAGAAAATAAATAATCTATATTATAAAATTTCTGAAATTATTAATATTTTAAAGGGATGGAACCCTGACTTTTAAAGTATCTAATGGCATCACTCCTGTGGTAACTCTGGCAGGATTTCCCCAAGCTATTACCACCCTTTAGGCAAAATTCAATGCCGTGCAAAGGAACTATTGAGGCCATTGCAACAAGAGCTCAAATGCATAGGGGGTCACTGGGTTCAGCATCAGATAGGAGTTTAGGCGACTCCTGGAGAAACAGCCTGGAAGATACTCATCCTCAAGAAAGATTACAAGAGCCTTCAGATAATGTCGTTGAAAACCTCAGAAGTGAAATTGCTTCTCTGAAGAGGAAAGCCGAAGAATCAGAACTAGAGTTACAATCGCTTCAGAAGCTGATGGAGAAGGAATGCAGCCGAGGACAAAGTATGTCAAGGCAAATAATCAGCCTCAGAGACGAGAGAAATATGATCAAAACTAAATATGAGCAACTATTGTCGCAGCAAAATCTCATTAACGAGACCAAAAATTCAAAAGCCTTACAGACTGAGATTGAACAAGCGAGGCAGCAGTTAGAAGCAATAAAAGAAGAGCTTGCTTATGAAAAAGAGTTTAGTTATAATCTTAAATTGCAACTCCAGAAGACACAAAACTCAAACTCCGAACTACTTTTAGCAGTTAGAGAACTTGAAGCAATGCTGGAACATAAGAATAAGGAATTGTTGGACAATACTAAAGAGCATGATGATGCCACAGAATTAGGTCACTTGAAGCAGAAATTTGCAGAGCTGAATGGTGAAATAGACATTTGTTATAAGCAACGTGATGAGCTAAATGAGCAAATAAAAGAGCTCAACTTTGAGTGTGAGCATCTGAAGAAAGAAAACCTGGACACCTCTTTGAGATTAAACCATAAAGAAGCACAACAAATTGCGTTACAAAATAAATATTCAGCTTCTTTGGCAACTATAAAACAACTTGAATCTCAAGTACAGAGATTAGAAGAAAAGATAGGGAAGCAGGTGGATGATTTTTCAGGGTCTTTGATTTACATCAATGAACTTGAAAATCAAGTCAGTGATTTGAAGATAGAAATGAAAATGCAAGAAGAGGATTATCAAAAAGATTTCCAAGCCATGAAATGTGCAAAACTTGAACAGGAGGAACGGGCCATCCAAGCAGAGGAGACATTGATAAAGACTAGACACAACAATGATCTCGCATGTCAGCGTTTTCAGGATGAATATCGAAGTCTTTCAGCTGAAATGACATTGAAAGTAGAAGAAAACGAAAAGAAGGTCCTGGAAGCTTATGCAGAAGCTGATGAATTGCAGAAGCAGAACAAACTCATGGAAGAAATTCTCCAGAAATGTAATGAAGAGCTCAGGCTTGTTACAAATCAGAATGAATTGAAACTTCAACAGCTCTTGAACCAAATAGATTCAAAAGAAAAGAAAGTGGAAATGATGTCTCAAGAACTAGAGATCAAGTCCAAGCAACTTGAAGAAGTACAAAGGAAAAGGGATGAAAAGGATAAGGCATTAACAAAGCAAATTCAATTGCTCAGAATTGAAATTAGAAAACTGATGCTAGAAGAGCATGCATTATCTAAAGCTGATCCAACAGAGCTCATGACTAGGATGTTAATGCAAGAGAACAATGATGAGGAGATAAGGTTTGACAACCTAACGTCAGCATTAGAAATCTTTAAGACCCAGCACAATGAATTAAAACGTAACTTGCACGTGGAACAAACAGAGAAAGAAAATATGAAGGAAAAAATAACTCAGTTAGAAGGAGAGCTGAAGAAGAAGGTAGAAGAACTAAGTGCTGTAGAAAAGAGGCTCAAAAATAGCAAAGGAGCGACGGTCAAAAGTATGAATTTGGCTTCATGGAACTACGAGAGTGCTGCGTCTTGTTCATCCACTAAGGAACACGATAAGAAGTCAAGATCGGAAATGCAGATGGTAATTTTCCAGCTCCTTTGCTAAAATTATAAATAAGAAAGTTAGTGCCACTATCACATACTAGGACATGTCACAAGTTATCATCACAAACACCCCCTTACGAATACTCTATACAGTAGAAAATATTGAGTAATCTAGTTAGGACATAGGACCAAGCAGTTTGATTGAAAATATATTCTGAAATTATGCAGTGTTTATTCTGAAATTAGCTGTTTGATGATCAGTACACCAGGCTAAAAATTATGTGCTATCTGCCAATTGATAATTGGAAAAGATACTGCAATACAATTTCTCTGGTACATTTTGGATGAAATGGAGTTGGCGAAACGAAGGAGTAGGGATCATTAACAGTCTTTTTCTCTTTTTTGTATTGTGAAGACAATTTTGTCCCCTGGTTAAGTAGGTAATAAAAATTGAGCTGTGTTGTTCCTCGATCTTTTTTTCTGTATAAGACTTGAACTATTTTAAAGAACAACAAATTACAATCTTTATGCTGCGATCCCATCCCTTAAATTTTAGCAAAACAAACAAATCTTAAAACGTAAAACTCTGCTAAAAGAAATGTCCAGTTAGCCAGACTTTTGGTCCTAAACTAAGTCATCTTTCCCTTCTCCTATTCATGTGGTTGTATCTAATGTGACAAAAAAGAAGAGGGAAAAAAATGAACATGTAATCAGAGTTTACTTTGGTTTTGATTTGCACATATTAGTAGTAAATGACTTGATGATCTACATTAACATGGGATGTTGTTATATTTGTAACATAAAAGGGAATGGATGATGCAAACACCCCTGTTAGAAAGTGTGAAAAAGGAAGAACCATATGCAATTCAGCGGAGAACGAAGTTCATCTAGCTTCACACAGAAGGTAAAAGACAAATACTACTTCTGCCATCTGAATCCGTAGTCCCCTTGAGTTACACCCATTAACCTTCTTATCGTTTATTAACAATGTAACAGAAAAGTGGTGCTTCAGGCTCAGATATCTAATTTATACAGTCATCTAACCCTGGATTTATTTCTATTCCTCTTTTACACTGGCAGTGAAGTGAAAACTTGCTTGGAAAATAAGGCTATTGTCTTCAATTATGATGATGCTGGTGATTGTCCTACAAATGAGTTGTTGGATGAAGTGGCAGTACTAAAGGAAAGGAACAAATATATGGAAATTCAGCTGAAAGAAATGGAAGAAAGATATTCTGATATTAGTCTTAAGTTCGCAGAGGTGGAGGGAGAAAGACAACAGCTTGTTATGGCCCTACGGAATATGAGAAATGGTAAGAACTAGAATTCTTTACGTGCGTTATTACTCATTCATAAATTACACGAGTTATGAAATAGACAGGTCACCATGGTCGTATTGGTCAAATTCAAATCGAGCTTAACCCGTGTGTTTCACTTCAGTATAATCACCATTTAAACCTCCTCCAATTTAAATTTGCTGGCCTGTCAGCTTAGTTCGATATTTCTGGTCGATTGATTCATTGAATTGACAAAGGTGGCTATGGGTTGGGGCATCAGATAGGCTATCTAGAAAATGGATTATCATCTTGTCATCATTTATTTGAACAATTTTGGGTTACATGTATTGCAAACATTATAGTCGATAAACAAGGCTATGATTCTCAGATGAAACATTTTATTGAAAATGTTAAAGATCAAGAGCAAAACAGCTACTGAATCTTAGAATACCTATTATCTAGATGAGCTACTTGTGCTTTTCAAAAGTTGTTCGCTATTTTCTGGAGCTCCGATTTTAATATTTTTTCAATGATTAAAAAGGCAAGTGTGTTGTTTTCTTCATACAAAAACACTACAGAGTTTTTTTTTTTTTTTTCATTTTGGCAAAAATACAAAAGGAAGCACCAACAATATGAAATGCAATTTTTATTTTTTTAGATAGGAGTAAGACAATATGAAACTAAGTGAAACCATAATGTTAGAACTAAAATTCCCTAATCCGGTTCTTAGATCGTACATCAATCATCATATGATATCTCCATTCGCTCCAAACATAGATTATCCAGTACGGTATCTAACTCCCTGTTCTTATCCCGAACTCCATTTTCATCACGGGAAACCATTCGCTTCAACTTTCATCGATATTAGAAGTCAGTCATTACCATAGTCCATTGGGTCATTGTAGAATAGTAAAGAATAGATGACATATGCCACATCAAGAAAGGATCAGAATCAGAAGTTTGTCAGTATGAGGAGATTAACCTGAGTAATGAGATCTATGTTGTTTGAGAATTACTTCGCAATCATGGTTTTAAAGTAAAATACCTTTTATATGGTTAAGGCCACCGTCATATATAATCTAAATCCTCACTCTTTTCACCGATGATGGTTATTGTGTCTGGAATGAGTTTATCTTTTTATCACTCCAGACCAGCCTTGTTTGACCTCCACTTCCGTTCCTCCCAAAAGTCAGCGTCTGCCAACGACCGAAGCAAAGTTGTATTCATGTCAATCAAATATAGGAGGGACACACGAAGTGGAATGGGTTTGCCATTCCGAGTATCAATTAATTATTATAAAAAAAATTAATTTCTTATTCTTAAAATAGGATGAGACGTAACTCTGATGCAATTTTTTCATGAGTAAAAAATCTCACTTTTATCGCAGACTCGGATTCTCTACCTCAGAACAAGACACATCAAATAGTAGTATGTTCAGTGACATATAATCCTTGACCTAAAATATTGATGTATAACACTAAGAGTGAAGAAAAAATAAGTATAAATCTACATACAGTGAATAACTGAAAATGAACGGAGACTATCTCTTCTCAGAACTACCCACCAATATAAATTTACGCATTTTATGCAATCAATGGCACGTTGAAAACAAGATAAGATGAACAAGAATGAATGATAAATTATATCCCATTTCTATCCCTCTTCTTTTTGCCATATTTTCACTTTAATGAACATGAACGTAGAATATAAACGTACCTTTGTTGATCGCTTATCTTTTGGAGTCCATGAGGATGATGAAGTAGAATATCTTCCTTTCTTGGTTGAGTTTGAAGAGAGTCCTGATTGTTTCTGTCTTTTCTGTTCCGGAACATTTCCAGATATTCTGCCAGGTTGGTACTTAAAAAAATCAATTATAGAAGGACTTCTTCTCTTAAAAGCTTTGGACATGTTCCCAGGATACCCAAAATAAGGGCCAGAACTCTCAGATGATAAGGATTTTTGACGCAATTTGCTCTTTTCTTTTACTTTATTGATAAATTCAGTTGTCCAGGGTGAATTCTTTAATAGACAAGCGGACCGGCGTGCAAATGAGAGTGGAGTTTCACTCAAATGCGACAATTCTTCCTTGAATGGTGATTCTTCTAAATTTCTCACTGGTGCCTGAGTTAAACCAATATTTCCATGAGACTTCAAATCAAGAGGAAATGCATTTTCTCCAAAATCTGGTTCGTGGAATTCGTCTACATCTCCTTGTGTATCTTTTAAAGATCTCCATATTTTCGATGAGTTGGTTTCTGGGTGACTACAATTATCAAATAACGATGTCCTTGCAACTTTATTCTTTCTCATAGGATCTTTCTCTGTTTCTGTTATCAAATTTGTGAAGTACATGGAATCAGGAATGTCAAAGCTTTTATCAAATAAGGGGCTATCTGTCAAGTCCACCACCTCGCCTCTAACATCTTCATGTAGCTTCTCAGAATTACTAAGGCTATGCCAATTCACACTTTTTCCCATCAAATCAGTATTCAGTATTTCATTTTGAGCCAAGTCTTTATTTTTCAAAGATAAACCGGGTTGTCTCAGTTGCTCTAATTTTGGGGGAGCTTTGCAGTTCCCTGGTGAATAGGAGACTCCAGAACGGATTCGCATCGTAGCCGCGCCGATGCTCTTCTTTTGATCAAAAAACTCACTCATGGATAAACTTGTCTTTGCAAACTCACTGGATCTCTCATCATTTTTTGGAATACCAAAATTGAAAAGTTTTGGAAAAGTAGAGGAATCAGGGGCAGCCTCAACTGCTGGATTTAGTGTCTCGAATTGCGTCAACTCATCAAAACACAGGTCATCCATATGATGACTACTTATAGAATGTTTTCTTTTTCTTTCATTTTGAACTTGATATAAACAACACCTATCTGAGTCCAGACCAGAAGATACCGAAGAGGAGCAATCTGTCATTATGGATTTTGAATCCTCCCGTTCCCCATATCTGCAGAAAACACTGAAAAGAGAGATACTTTCTTCTGGAACGTGATACTTTTCTAAAACATGCATCCTTTGCTCATGTGACCACGCAAGAAACTCATTAAGCATTACCCCTGAAGATAGTATTGAGTGTGCCGTTAAAGGATTTATTCCAGGAAATTCCGTAAGAAAAGACTCGGCAAGAGTTACCGAGTCAGGCATTTTAGGATACAGACCCCTTGTCGTATTCGTAGCAGTCTTAATGCAGCTTACAATAACTTCATTTGTCAATTCAGGAGAGTAAGAGAAGAATATCTGCAAATCAATTCCCAGGCTTGTTGCTGCAGCATAAAGTCCATCGGAGGATTCCATTACAGTTGAAAGGAAGTTAAATTCTCCTTCAAAGACCTGGGAAGAGAATATAACATTCAAATAAGCTCAATGCATAAGTGATCAAGCTCAACTAACACTCACCACCACAACAACCCTCATATCTTAATTAATCGTATTTACGTTCATGATGACGCTTTTACTAGTACTTCATATCTCAATGTAATCATATTCTTAAAACTAATTTTATCTACCTTGTACAAGAGCTTATATCTTACAAGCATGTAAAACAATTTAACGATGACTATATTAAATTCCTTAGTTCCTCTTTCGGCCCCGCAGGGGTTTATTTGAGAATGTTTTTACTCCTCGAGACATTAATCTTCCGAAGGGCCCAGAAATTTCAAAAATGGAAAAGCCAAAGCCAGGTTCCGAGTTCCAAGATTGACATACTTTCCCTGAAAAGGCTGTTCAAATAACTCCTAACAAAACTTCTAGAGCAGTACTTGACATTGCAATATTTTACAGAGGCAGTTGAAATAAATAAATACGTATCACACAAGTGTAATCAATATAAAAATTTGAAATTACCAGAAAGCAGCCATGGAAGTAAAAACTAAGCAATGTTAGGACATCTGTGGCAATATTCTCAACACATAAAGGCAAGCTTGAGGATGCTTCAGTTGTTGGAGTTGCTTTCTTCCCAAGGTTTTCACTATCATACCATGCCAAGCAAATAGCAGAACTTAATATTATATCAGCGGGCAAATTTAAATCACGTTCAACGACTTGAATTCCTTCTTTCTCCATTGCCAGAATCACTTGGTAAGAGCTTCTTCTAGACATTATCATTTCCTTATCTACATTCTGAGTATTTACGATGATAACTGTTCCAGGGAAAGCCTCCATGTTCTTATGACCTTGTTCGGTTTTCAAAGCAGGAATTAGTGGCACAACGTTATCTGCTTCAGGTGGAACATTTGAAGATATTTTTTCATAGCTTTGCTCAACAGGAAAAAAATTCAGTAGTCTCTCCACGTTCTGATTCATCATACTTTCCTTGTGATTGAAAATAGGACGAGTCTCACTTTCCTAGCAGACAATAGTTGCGAATTCTGTATATGATTACATGATAACTGGTATACGATATAAGAACAACTAAGAGTAACAATAATTGATTCAGGTAATTCAGTATATATTGGTGAAGTAGCCAAGAATATTGGTGTCGGGTAATTAAATATGGATACGTGAAACAAATTAAAATATCAGGGCATTTCAACATCAGTAGTCACAACTTCGATCACTATAATCAGAAATTTGAAGTTACAGTCATCTTTAACTAAAACAAAAATTGTTTTCCATTTCTATGTCAATTAGTTCCCAAAATTAATAAATCCTTCAAACTACCAACAACAATCATTTTAGAATCTAGTCTCTGATGTGACCTAAACAATGCTCATTTCAGTTGAAATTTCAGAAATAAACACCAACATAGCTGACGGTTAATAATTTCAGGAACTAAAATGTTTGTAATTTAAAGATTAAATTGGATAGTACTAATAATCTTAGAATTTGAGGTTGATTACTTCTTTTGCTTTTTTATCCCTTTGCTCTTAGTGTCTTGTAAAGTATGTTGGATAAACTCAGAAGCATGCTACTCTGATATCTTGTTAGGAACTGCAAACCCTACTTTGTGGAGAATCCAGGTCTATGTGAGGATAATGAAAGAGCTACATTCTGAAAACACATGTAGTTGTGTTTGAGCATTTTCTTAATGTAGTAATAAAGAAATCAAAATATCAAAATATATTAATATGTTGTTTGATTCTTATTAAGTGAGAATGTTGGTTCTTGCTTTTCTGTAACACCACCAGACATTTTTTCCTCATAAATGAAATAGCTCTTTTAGAGAGAAAACACTTCCCTATGTAGTTTTGATTGGCACAGAAGATGTGAAATATAATTTCGGAAACTTTATCCTTAATTTACATAATTAACATATAACCCTACTCATTTATGCTTGTACTTATTTACATCAATACATGAGATACTTTACATTATACTGTAACGGTATAGAACATGTGCAAACAAAATTATATGGAATCCGGAACTTAGAGAAATAATTTCTGAATTTATTTGCAACGATGTGCAGTATCTACAATATAGATTATAAGCACATTATCATAATCAGACTTACCAATAACATTTCAGTGTTTGGGTGCAACTCAACACCTTCGCAGAGTGCTTTGAGAGCGGCATGACCATCAAAATCAACCGTCAGAAAGTGAAGATGAGGCAATCCAACCAAGTTTTTGGAAATGTCAGATATCCTAGATGAGGCGTATGAACCTCCATATTCCAAGATAACGTCAAATTTGTTGAGAGGAAACAACGAAGAAACATGCCTTCAATCAAATAAAAAAGTTAACTCAGAATCATAGCAGAAAAAGTATGACCAAAAAAATGTCATCAAATGGTCTGAGTGATGATCAGATATACTATTTGATAAACAAAACTTGGGAAATGGAAAGGAAAGCGGTTTCCTTCAAAAAAATGTAAGCAATGCCCCCTTGTTTACTCACCATTTTGGATTTTTGCTGCTCCATATCCATATTCCAAAAGGAAACAATACGTTTAGAATAGGAAATTTGAAAACATGCTAAACGTATAAGGAAAATAAAAAATAATTCTATGCATGGAACATAAATAAAATAGCCTGAAACAATAGGCTTACCTCTGTGAAACCAACAAGCAGTCAGAAATCATGAGTTCTTTCATTTTGGTATCTGTGCCTTCATGCCCAGTATTAGCGTATGGATGATTTCTTGTAGGACCATTTTGTTCACTGAATGATAACCCCAGGGAAATGAGAACATTTTTCAATGAGGACCAGAATACTTCTTCAGCCACAATCAAAGTTTTCAAACTATCCCGTTTGATGTATGACTGGAAAATTTCCTTCACAATTGTTAATGATGGGTGTGCCAAAGTAACATTGTTGCCCACCTTCCTCTTTTCATCTTCGATCAAAGATTTGAGGATGCCTAACCTTGATTTCAAATAGTCTAAGTTTTGACATAATTTGTCTAAATACAAGAATGCTGGATGGAGACCATAGAAGCACAAGTACCAAGCAGCCTGTTTGATAGCACATAATACAACAAATGCCATATTGTTTCCATTTGCATGGTATTCAAACAGCTTCTGCCTTTGAAGACTGAGCAATTTAAAATAATCTACATTTGATTTATGTGTTTTTGTCATTTCTGTATCTCTGTGCAAAATGGCTAGATAGCTTTCTTTAAAATATCCAGCCAGAGCCACAATATTATCGGACAACTTAACTCTATACAGAACAGTTTGGGACCCTAGTGACTGTGTATCAACCTTCAAATCAGTGGATGAAACTTTTGGAATACTAACATTAGTATTATTGGACTCTACTGCATAATTATAATTCCCCTCACCAGTCACTTTCTGGGGGTTCAAGAAATAATCAAGATTGCTGATTTCTGACATAGATTTAAATAACAATGAAGCCCTCTCAGCCATTTTATCAGGTAATTGTTCTCCACTTCCTTTTTTAAAAGATACATGTTCTAATATTTTTCCCGAAGCAAATTCTACAGGATGATTGTCAATGAGAGGCATGCAATCAGAAAGCATCTTCTGCAACTCTTCATCTTGTTTAGTTTCACATTCATCTATGGTATCATCACAGAAAACTAGACCAAATACCAATTTTCCATAATCAAACGGTTTACCTACAAAATCTTCGTTGTTCAGATCAATCTTGGCCAATATGTCTTGATACCAGTTTGAAATCTTGCGATTGCACCTATCTTCTTCAAGTAGATCCCAGTTTAAGTAAATTCCATCAGATGCAGAGAGGGGTCGGGTCTTCAAGCTGGAAATTTGTTCTCCAATAATGTCATGTAGATTTATCATCCTTTGTTGATCAGAGATAACAGGTACAGGCAGTGATTTAAACATGTTATCTGTTAGCGCTATCTCATTGCTAACAATCAATTCATCAAAACTCTTGAAATTAAACTCTTTCTTAAACATACAGTCCTTTGTTATTAGATCATCCGAAGTTTTTGCTTTGTAGAAAGCTTCAAAGGCTTGCATTAAGTCTTCATCAAGGAACTCAAACTCCTGGAAGGTAACAAGATTATCTAACAAGTCACTATTAGTATGTGATGTCCTCTGCAGGTCAGTACTCCCATTAACATATTCAGTTTCCAGTATATTCATAAAATCGCTTTCAGGAAACATATCTGATAACTCAAGGCTCTTCCTTGATTCACATTCATCTGAAAAAAATTCCATCATGCTATGCTTCATAGAACCCAGAAGTTCCTTGCCCTCTGCTATGGATTGACATTGCTCATCAAAATGTTGAGATCTGATATTTTCAAAATACGAGTCAACTACTCCTACCAAAGATATGCCAGTGGGAATTACCAAACTTCCCTCGTCCACTTCCAAAATAAGAAATATGTTTTGGTCAGAGCGAGGCAGTTGCTGAACAGAAATATGATCTTCTAGAGAATATGCATTTTCCCCCATCAGGTACTTCGAAATCACATCTTCAACCAAAGATACTGATTCCAGAGCCTCGTAAGGGTACTGCCTTGATGGTTCAGGCTTCTTGAGCATTTCCTTCAAGGAAAACAGAAGAAATTGTTTTATATGACGCTTGGAGACAAATACATCAGTGGAATTTAAAAAAAAGACACGAAACAGTTCCTTCTAATCCTATTACTGTAAGACCTAGGTAAGATCAAATCCATTCTTATGCTTGAACATTCCATGCCGAATGATACAAAAGTTATCAACATACCAAGGATAAAATTAAAACAGAATCTATTTAGCTCCTCCACTAATCGAATGAATTAACTACAACAATTAAATGAATAAGTAAGAAACCTGCGTGTATAAACTATACACAGTAACAAGCATTAAAATATCTTATACTTTGAAATCACATAATCAAAGCTTACAACAAGGGAGTAATGTTATAATTCCAATATAACTGACGGACTCAATTGCCATAACTCTACGTAGTTCATATTCATACACAAACCAATAGCAACAACGCAATGTACAATAAAAACCAAATGATTACATGATTGTTGACAAATTACATCATTTTACCGGGCTATTTTCAACCTCTGGAGTTTGAGACAGCATTTGCATCCTCTCCGACTCAGTGACACATACATTTTCCTTTAAAATACGAAGAGACGAATGTGAAATAGAAAAACGAAAGTAAAAGTTGAGTTAAACTGCTCAAAACAAAAAAATTTATCTTATAATACACATATAACCATAAAATTAGAAAGAAACACCTCACCAGGAACACGTCAAGCTCAGGTGTCTCAAATTGGATCGTCTCATAAACAACATCGTTCTTATCACCGAGCACAATACTTTTATTCTCCTGCCAACAATATTACTAAATATAACTAAATAAACAAAAATTGCCGCAAACAAGGCTTATTAATTAATTAAATATACATTCGTAAATTTAATTTCAGTTGCGGAGCCACGATCTTCGAAGATAACCTCCGCCTCTTGCTGCAACGCAATCAAAACATTAAAAAAATACGAGCACGCTCAGAAATGGTAAGATTCATATGTAAGTAAGCAATGCACATGGAATCACAATTTTCCGAGCAGAAACAAACGCAAGCTCAAAATTCACAAAGCAATTTCGATTCTAGAAGCTTACCGCGGGATCCAAAGCAGTGAGATCTCGAGAGTGGATGCGGATTCGGTGTGGGAGGACAGCAGCGAGGAAGGCAGTTAGCGCAGCTTGAACGGGGAAGGGTTCAAGGTGGAGGGAGAGATTGAGGGGAGGATCAAAGCGGAGGTGGTGATGGACGGAGGAGGGCGCTGTCGGAGGGAGACGAGGGACAGGAAGGTAGAGGAAGGGAATGGTTTGTGATGGAGGAAGAGCGAAGTAGTCGTTGTTGAGAAAGCGAGTTCGCATCTTCTGAAACAGGTGCTAACGGACTGGGAAATTGAATTGAATTTTGGCGCCAAGTTTGTTATTTATAGCACGTCGTATATTTGGACTTCGGAGCGGTACTAGAACCGAACCATGAGAGATTGCCTCCGATGACCCGAATTTTGGATCCGATGCTGTTGAGATAAGCCTAGACATTTTTGTGTTTATTTCTCGATTTCTCTTCTTGTTATAGTTTCTTGTGAGCTAGGGAGGATTTCTTTTAATCATATTAAATGTAAAATTTAATTTTCAATACCTTTTGTCTATTTTTTTTCTAAATATATTAATAGAACAAAAAGCGACTCATTAAGCTTGTTGGGTAGGGAAGAAAAAATAAACAGAGAAAGTAGAACAAAATAAAGAAAGAAAAAAGGAAAAACAATTACCCGAAAGTAACTCTGTTTAACTTAAAAAGAAAATGGAAAATAAATAATATAAAATATATATTTTTAATATTTTTTGTAATTTATTTACTTTTTTATTTTATTTGCTTTGTATTATTTCTAATCTATAACAATGATAAAGGATTATTTTAAAGGATAATGATATTTAGACAACATTTTTTTGACAACATTTGAACATTGATTAGGTGTCAATATGTGATTGGTCAAAAATTACTTCACAATAATGTTTATGATTATTATTATTGATTGTGGAGTAATTTTTGACCAATCACAAATTGACACGTAATCAATGTTCAAATATTGTCAAAAAAATGTTGTCAAAATATCATTATCCTATTTTAAATCATGTATACATTTTTTTTCGAAATAACATAGTTTATTTATAGATTAATAATTATTTTCTAAGACTAATGTAATTGTTAATGGAAAAGAAATTAAGTAATTTATTACAGAAATTTAAAGATATTAATAATCAATATATTTGAACATGTAGGTGACAAGTGTAATAAGATATATGGATATTTTAATATTAGGCGCGCCTTCCTAACTGCGTGGGCCCTCACTATATTTAAGAGAAGAAATCGTTGGACCGACTTGGATTTTATTAACTAATTTTTTTTTTCAACAAAACTAATTTCAATTAAAATTTAAAAATACTTTTTCAAAGATTAAATTTTTAAAGTGAAAGAATTATTTATTTAAAGAAGAAAGTTTCTCCATTACCATTTTATTAAATAAAAAAATATTTTTTATTTATCAATGCAACATATATTACTACTATTATTTACATAAAAATTTCAAAATAAACTTGTCTCTTAAAAGATAATTTATATCACTTAAAATAAAACTTAAAAACAAAATATAAATATATATTTTTCTTCTATCTCCTCTGTATATCTAATAGATTTATTTTCATAATAATGTAAATTCTATATATTGATTATGTAAGTTATACTAAAACAGATAACCACAAGTTTAATATTTATGGATTTTTCACTTTTATATTCACTCTTTCGGATGCTTCGTGTCCAAACGATTCGTTTCATCTCAGTGAATTAAGGAAAAGAGAAATGAAGCAACTTGAACTTTCCTATGTGTTCTATGTAAAATACATCATTCTACTGACACAACTGTAGTAACATCTATCTACTATCTAAAAACGGTTTGTTCTTACTTCAAAACCTCTCGCGGTGTATGAGAACGAGCCACGTGTCAAAGTTGGTCTACACATGTCAAGTGACAAAGGGGTGTCGGTTATGTCACACGTGTCTCCAGTTTGGAGATGACACAGCCATGCAAAGGTGGCAAACACAGCTTCATGTTCTTCTTTATAAACCTTTGTCATGAAACATTCCTCACCGAGAAACCAGAAAAAAGATATATTCAGTCATGGATTCAAGAGCAGTTCAAACTCAGGGGCACAAGTACGATCAACATCATCGCAATCCTCACAACGTTGGGTCACAAGGAGGTGCAAAATTCATTTATTTTTGTAATTTGAATGTTTGATTTGATTAACCTTTGATATTACTTTCTGTATTGAAGTTTCTTTGGCTTATGCTTGAAATTTTGGATGTAGTGGCACATGGGGATGAACACAACCAGCATGACCATGAGAAGAAGACGGTTATGAAGAAAGTAAAACAAAAGGCCAAGAAAATCAAGGACTCCATCACAAAGCATGGTCATCATGACCATGAACGTGGCCACGAATATCACAATGAAGATCAGCATATCCCTGATGATCATGACTTGGATGAAGAAGATGACGAAGATGTAGACCACCCAGTCCATGGAGCACCGAGTAAGTTCTTTTGTAGCACATTTGAATTAATCATTATTGTAATGGAAACTCTCTCATTAGATAGTTTATATACCTTTTGAACAATTTTATTTAGTACCAACAAATTTTAAGATAAGATCTGACAATTTAGTATTTTTGAAGAAGATTGAAGCCTTATAATGAGAATAATGAAGAAGAAAATGATTTCTTGAGTTAGATAATGATTTACATGATTGTTCTGCAGTTTACGACAGTGCACCTGGTAGAGGTGCAGCACGAAGGCAAGTCGATGCTATTGGGAAAAGTGGAGTTAATTTAGGAGGTATAGCAGTTATGGGAGGAGAACCTCATCAGGAACCAAGAGTAGTGGTTGTTTCTCCAACCACTGGAGTTAATCAAAGCGGAGTCGCTGAGCCAACTATGACATTTATTGAGGTAGAGAAAGTAGTGCATACCAAGGTCAATTTGGAGGAACAAATTCACTTGGAGGAAGATCCTCATGCTCCACGAAGGGCACATGCTCCACCAAATCATCAAACCAAAGTCAAAAATCCAACTGGGGCAGGTAAGTTGGACCAAGATTTAACATGAACTATGTTTTTGTGCCATGAGATTAAGCATCTTCACATGCCTTGATTTGATTCTAATTTTATGCCATTTTTTTTAATGTCAAGGTGGAGCAGATATTGACGTTACCCCAGTTGAGAAATCGTTCTCCAGGATGACTATTCTTTATGAGCCAAACCAAGAACCACCAAACCTCTCTCCAACTGTTACTGAAACTCACCACTCTTCCGCTGGAAGGAATTCCCAAATTGCACCAGAGCTGTCTAGTGCAACTAATTACCCATCTATTCAGAGCCATGGCCAATACAAGCCAGAACTTTCTGGTGAAGTTAAAACCAAATACCCCAATAGCCACGGTCAGTTTTCACCAGTGTTGTCTAAACCAACCAAAACTCACTACCCTGAAGCCCAAAGCCATGACCAATACTTGCCACAACAATCGAGTGCTACAAAAACTCAATACCCTTCTTCTGGAAGAAGTCATGATCAGTTTACACCGGTGTCATCTACTGGACATAATATTCATCACCCGTCTACCAAATTCCATGGACAACACTTGCCACAACAATCCAATACTACAAAAACTCAATACCCTTCATCTGGAGGCCATGATCAGTTTACACCAGTGTCTTCTACCGGACCTAACATTCAACACCCTTCGACCAAAATCCATGACCAACACTTGCCACAACAATTCGGTGCTACAAAGACTCAATACCCTTCATCTGGAAGCCATGATCAGTTTACACCAGTGTCATCTACTGAACCTAATATTCAGCACCCTTCTACCAATTTCCATGACCAACACTTGCCTCAACAATTCAGTGCTACAAAAACTCATTCCCCTTCATCTGGAAGCCATGATCAGTACACACCAATGTCTTCTACCAGACCTAATATTCAGCACCCTTCGACCAAAATCCATGACCAACACTTGCCTCAACAATTCAGTGCTACAAATACTCAATACCCT
>NC_028351.1:35689425-35693980 GCF_000741045.1 Vigna radiata var. radiata
AATACTCAATACCCTTCATCTGGAAGCCATGATCAGTTCACACCAGTATCTTCTACCGGACCTAATATTCAGCACCCTTCGACCAAAATCCATGATCAACACTTGCCTCAACAATTCAGTGCTACAAATACTCATTCCCCTTCATCTGGAAGCCATGATCAGTTTCCACCAGTGTCTTCTACCGGACCTAATATTCAACACCCTTCTACCAAAATTCATGACCAACACTTGCCTCAACAACTCAACGCTACAAAAACCCCGTACCCTTCATCTAGAAGCCATGATCAGTTTACACCAGTGGCATCTACTGAACCTAATATGCAACACTCTTCTACCAGAACTCACGACCAGCACTTGTTACAACAATTTGATGAAACAAAACATCGGTACCCTTCAACGGGAAGACATGTTCAGTTTACACCAGAATTCTCTACCCAACCTAATGTTCAGTCCCATTACACCAAAACCCATGATCAATACCCCTCATCTGTAAACCATGACCAGTACCCTTCTACCGCGATCCATGACCGACACTTGCCACAGCAATCTAGTCAAGGTACGAAAAATACCCAGTATCCTTCATCTGGAAACCACGATCAATTTCTACCAGAATTTTCAACTCAAACAAGAACCCCACAAGCCTACAACACCACAGATATCGAGGAATCCCAATACGGATCAATGGAGAAACCATCAAATGAGAGCAGTTACACAGATAAAATCTCATCACCAACAGCTTCAATAGCTGATACAGCCGTCACTGCTAAAAATGCTGTAGCTTCAAAGCTTGGATATGGCCACCGAAATGAGACTGAAGCAACTCGAGCAAAGATGCAAGAGAACATAAGCAACGAAGAACCATCCACAGTCACATTAGCTACAGCCGCAATAGCTGATAAAGCCGTCGCTGCCAAAAACACAGTAGCTTCCAAACTCGGATATGGTGCCGACACCGAAACAACTCGAGCAAAGATGCAAGAGAACATAAGCAACGAAGAACCATCAACAGTCACATTAGCTACAGCCGCAATAGCTGATAAAGCCGTCGCTGCCAAAAACACAGTAGCTTCCAAGCTCGGATATGGTGCCGACACCGAAACAACTCAAACAAACACAAGCAGCGAAAGACCATCAACAATCTCTTCAGCAACCTCTGCAATAGCTGATAAAGCTGTCACTGCCAAGAATACTGTTGCTTCAAAGCTTGGATATGGTCCTGAAACAACACACCAAGAAGAAAAGCAATCGGCAATCTCTTCGGCAACCTCTGCAATAGCTGACAAAGCTGTCACTGCCAAAAACACCGTAGCTTCAAAGCTCGGATATGGTCCTAAAACAACTCATCGGGAAGAGGAAAAACCATCGACAATTTCTGCGGCAACCTCTGCAATAGCTGATAAAGCTGTCAATGCCAAAAACACCGTAGCTTCAAAGCTCGGATATGGTCCTGAAACAACTCGTCGGGAAGAAGAAAAACAGTCAACAATCTCTGCGGCAACCTCTGCAATAGCTGATAAAGCTGTCACTGCCAAAAACACCGTAGCTTCAAAGCTCGGATATGGTCCTGAAACGACTCAACGGGAAGAACAAAAACCATCCGCAATCTCTTCAGCAACCTCGGCCATAGCTGACACAGCTGTCTCAGCCAAAAACACCGTTGCCTCCAAGCTCGGGTATGGTGCTGACACTGAAACAGTTCAAGCAAAGCATCACGAAGAAAAACCATCAACAGTCTCTGCAGCCACCTCTGCGATAGCTAATAAAGCTGCCTCAGCCAAGAACACAGTAGCTTCAAAGCTCGGATACGGTGCCAACACAGAAACAACACAAACAAAGAACTACCAAGAAAATACAAGCAATGAACAGCCATCAACAATTTCTTTAGCAACCTCAGCAGTAGCTGATAAAGCTATCTCAGCCAAAAACACCGTAGCTTCCAAGCTGGGTTTCGGTGACACAACAACAGCACATGAAGAGAAGAGAAGAGATCATGCTGCTGCACCAACTGAATATGGAAAGAGTGTAGCTCAGTCTCTGACAGAGAACCTAGGTCCAGTTTATGGAAAGAGTGGTGTGAAATCCAATGTTTCAGGTGAAAATGCTAGTGTGGTTGTAGAACAAGACAAGGGTGTTTCTATGAGGGACTATTTGGCGGACAAGCTGAGGCCTACCCCTGAAGACAGGGCTCTCTCTGAAGTGATATCAGAGACTTTGCATAAGAAGGAGCCAGTGGAGGTCAATGAGGAAGGGAACAAGGGAGTGAAAAGAGTGATTTCTGATGCAGTGCATAAGAGAGAGGATGACCCTGAGGGAAGAGTAGACCAACAGATACCAGTATGGAAGGTAACAGAATCAGAGGAAGTGAAAAGAAGGTTAGGAAGTGAAGATGAAGAAACTGAGAGAAGGTACCAAGAGCTGTATGTGAAGAGTCCAGGGACAGGTGTGGTTGATAAGCTTATGGGAATGGTTGGGTCATTGATTACCAATCCAGTGGAGAACGAATCCTTACAAGGTAATGATCATTAGTGTTTGTTTTCATGAGGAATGTCTCCAACATGGTTTTCTATATTATGATGATATTTATGCTGATTTTACTCTCATTACTGTATTATGTTAAATTTTCCGTTTTGTTGTGGTTGCATGTGGACAAAGATTCCTCTACTACGAATTATGGGACAGAAGTGGAACATCTTCGCCAAGGTGGAACTGAAAGAAGACTACAGGAGTCATCTAATTGAAGAATCTTCTGATGTGAATTTGTCTAGATTTATGTTATTGTTGTTTATCTGCTGCTTGTGTAATGTGTATGGTTCTTTCTTACAAGAAGTCTGATGTTTGAGTCACTGATAATTTAATTTCATGTTCTTTTATTTTGTATATGATGCTTTTGAGTCGGTACTGTTATACGTGTGTTACTGTGTTAATAAAAATATTTTATGCAATAAATTGCGTTCTTTAAACATTCAAACGTTGTTTTCAAATTTATTTATTCATTCCAAGTACGAGGCTAATGCTCAAAGAATTTGACTTCTTTTTTATATATTTTAATAATAAGATTTCAAATTGAGGTGTTGATAAATGTGGGGCTAATACATAAATTGTGAAATGTGTGTTTTATCCATGGAATATGGAATAAACAGTATATGAATGATAATATTTATCTATTTTGTACGTTTGTTTTTATTAATCAAATCTAATCTTTCATAGTTTTTATTTTTATATTATATTTCTTTTTGTATTTTAGTTAGTTTATGTAGGTTTTATCTTTAATTTTTACACGTAATTGTTAAGTGCTATTTTTATTTGATTTAATTTTTATATATGTTTTTATTATTTAATTCATTCTCAATTTATTGTTTAAACCAGATTAAATTAAATTTTCAATCAAATTTATTATTTGTATTATCTTTTTAACATATTAAACTAAAATAATATATTAAATTAATTTATTATAATAATAAAAAAAATTGCACATATTAATTATTTAGATTATTTATTTTTACTTTTTAATTACATAATAAAATTTATTGTTTTCAAATAAATATTTATATTTTATGTTTTATTTTATTTTAAATCAGACAATAATTATTTATTTATCATATAAATATTATTTTATTTATTAAATAAATTTAAGTGTGGTTTAAAAAGTTAAATATTTAGAACTATTGTATTATTAATTCATATATTTATAAGATTAAGAGTCTAATAATATCGTTAGGTTTAAAAACAATTTCAGAAAAAAAGTCAATTGTGATATGAATATCAATAATGAGGACTTAATTGACATTATTTGAAACTATTCATTGGAATGAAATGAGTAATTAAATATTATTTTTATCTTTTGTTTTTGAAATACATAAATTTTGATATATTATATAAACTTATCGATTTATGGCATCTATATATCATTGTTGATTTTGATGTAAGGTCTCGAGTAAATATATCTAAAGAATTAATATTTAATAGAGAAACTTAGAAATTAATTATCGAAATCAATAGTTAATTAGATGAGTTTAAACTTATATATAAATATTATTAAAGATAAGAGTGGAAAGATTTTGATTGGTGCATAATAATTAAATGTGTTAGCTTGATCCGTGGACTTTTGATTTGGGTTCTCATTTTATTGGCAGACACACTCAGGAGTCTCAAAAAGCGTCAATTCTAAAGTTCATTTTTTAAAATAAGTTATGGTGAGAGGTATGTAAAAAACATATTCATACAAATTCATACTGAAGATTCAATAAATCCAAATACATCAAACAAGATATTTAATCATATTCAGATTTACAAGAATAAAAGCGAAAGCAGAAAGACCAACCTCCAGCCATTGTTATACGCTGAACCCTTGCTCTTAGAACACGATGGTGATGTATATGAAGGAAAGAGTAGGCTCAGTGACCTGATATGAAATTTTCTGAAGAATCTGTATTACTTCAAAAACCATCACAGAGTATTAAGGTTATAAGAGATTGTGGTGGAGGAATGATGGGCACGTTCTTAAAAACGGTTTTTATCTTAAAAATAAAAATGGACCACTTTTCAGAATATTAAC